>NC_041224.1:178845830-178872145 GCF_002837175.3 Physeter macrocephalus
AGCCTTTGGAAAAGGCCACTTAGAAACACTGAGAACGTGTTGCTGGCCCTGTGAGCTCACAGGGCGGGGTCTCGAGGTGCCAGCCAGCACAGGGGCGGCCGCCATGTGTCTGGGTGAGGGCTTTCTGGGGACAGGAGCGGGGGGGGGGTGGGGGGAAGGGGCTCCTCCATCACTTGGCGCCCGCCGCCCACGGCTCCCCTTTGTGGGAGAGGTTCTGGCTTCTGCGCGCCCATGGTCGTGGGGATAGCATCTCACATCATTCGCTCGGGTGGTCCTGCTTGTATTTCTCCGCAGGCCCTCCTCCAGGCCCTGTACACAGGCGGCTCACTGCTTGTCTCTCTTTTTTTTTTTTTTTAAAGAAAGAGGAGGAAAATGTTGGGTTTTTTTTTTCCTACAAAAAGCACAAGGTTTGGGAGAGTGAGGAAGGGCAGGTGTGGAGATGCCAGCTTTAGGCCCTGGCCTGTCCTTTGCTCTGACTCCCTGGCCACCATGCTCTTACCCCCAGTCTTACCAGGGTCTCAGGGCCCATCCCTTCCTGGGTCACGCTGTGTCCACTGTGCAGGTGAGACACTGGGCGCTCCCCTAGTCGGCCACCTCCCCCCCTCACAGCAGGGAAGACTTGGGCCCAGAGTGGGTGAATGTCTGACCCAGAGTCACAGAGCAGAGCAGGCCCAGGATGGAAGCATCCAGCACATGTGCGGGGAGGGAAGGATTATGCTCGGCTAAAGACAGGCCTGAGAGTCGCTTCTAACCAGTAGAACATGGCAAACGGACAAGATTTTGCAGATGTAATTGAGGCCCCAAATCAGTTGATTCTGAGTTCATCGAAAGGCATACAGGAAGTCCCCGTACATACGAACGAGTTCCAATCTGAGAGTGCGTTTGTAAGTCCAATGTGTTCATAAGTGCAAAAAAGTTAGCCTAGGTACCCAACTACACAATCGGCTGTATAGTACTGTACTGAAATAGGTTTAGAATACTTTTCACACAAATAATACCTACAAAACAAGCAAACACAAAAAAGAAAGAAAACCTTTTTAATCTTACAGTACAGTACCCTGAAAAGTACAGCAGTCCAGCACGACAGCTGGCACACGGGGGCTGGCATCGAGTGAACAGGCAAGAAGAGGTACTGGCTGGAGGAGGGAGAGGACGTGGGAGACGGTAGAGCTGAAGGATCGTCAGCAACAGGAGACGGAGGGCCAGCTGCAGTGTCACTCACGCCTGACGTGGACGGCACAGGTTCTGGTTCCTTGCTGGGTTCAGTTCTATCTACCCGCTTGAAAAAATGATCCAGTGATGTCTGGGTAGTAGCTCTTTTTTCTCTCGTCATAGATGACATGGTAGCAGTGGCTTGCATTCTGAACGGTTGCTGCAACCCTCGTGTACTGTTCTATGTTCGGGTCCTGTGCCTCAAAAGCTAACAGTGCCTCCTCAGATAAAGAACATCCCCTTGCCATTTCCCGCATCGTGAATCTCTTCAGTTCTTCAGTTACTTCTTCTTCCTCTTGTCTCTCTTCATCCTTTCTCAGGGCATGTTCACATCTCCGAAAGTTCAAAACTTGAAGGTTCGTATGTAAGGGACTTACCGTGTTACACTTGGTGGGTCAGACTTAAGCAGGCGAAAGCCCTAAAAAGAGGGACTGGGTCCTCCCTGAGGTCAGAGAATCTCCTTCTGGCCTTGAAAACAGGCCACCATGAGTCCCAGAGCTGCAAGGAAGTGAAATCTTCCAACAACCTGAATGAGTTTGGAAACAGATACCCCCCTCCCCAGTTGAGCCTCTAGATGAGGACACGGCCCCTCGATTGCAGCCTTGTGAGATTCAGGCAGAGGACTCAGCTCAGCCGTCCTGGACTTCTGCTCCCTGGAAACTGTGAGAAAAGAAATGTGTGCTGTTTTAAGCCACTTGGTTATGATAATTGATTACACAGCATTGGTAGCTGATACGAGAGGAGAGAGCCAGCATTTCCTCCAGGGCATCGCTTTTGGAGCCAAGTCTGCTCAGTCACTCACCAGTAAGGTTGTCGCCTGTGAAACGGAGTCGCCGGGCCTGATTTTCCTGCATTTCCTCCCACACCTGGACCCGCGCCTTGGGCCAGGAACCCCGGCCACACAGGGTGTGTGGAGGATCCTCGTGAGAGCTCTAGGGCAACACGGGGCAACGTCTCACTCCACCGAGTCCCAGGCCATCCCTGGACACCTGCACATCAGAAGCCGCCCCACCGCCCTCACCTGACGTTCAGGCCCCCAGCCTGGCCCTCCCGGACACTCCCGCCCCAGGCCACTACATGCACGGTGCCACGCTGAGCCCTGGAGAGTGCCACACGGGGAAGCCACGGGCCTGCCTGGGTCAAAGGCCTCTTGGTGCCCTGAGCCTGTACTCACCAGGCACTTAGGAGACCCGGGCGGGTCACCGTGATCGGGGTGATGGCCATGCCTGGGGGCACTTCCCCGTCCGTTACACAGGGAGTCATTCGGCCAGGCAGCGCTTTGGAGGACCAGATCTGTACGTGGCAGTGGGCTGGGCACCAGGCAGGAGGGGAGGACGTAAACACAGCTGGAGCAGATGCGCTGGGCTCACTGCTCTGCATCTCCTTGGAGCTAACATTTCAGAGCGTGCCAGGAGGTCTTCCAGCTGCCAGCAACTGCGTCTCTGCCTGAGGACTTTCTTTGAAGCTGCAAACGTTGGCTCTACTCATGCATGGCTGGGCCGAAATGTTGGGGGGTTAACAGCCTCCGGAGCAGCCCAGGAGCTGGTGTGCAAGTCTGCCAGCTCCCTGCCCCCACGTGCTCTCCGCTGGCTCACGGAGACTCCAGGGCGATGGCGCCCCAGTTACCCTGTGGGGAACCTGCTTGGACGTGCAGCCTGCGCCCTCTCTTCGTGTTTCAAGGATCACCTTCCAAATAAACCGCTGGCATTGGCACCTTGTCCAGAGCCCGCTTCTGAGGAACCCAAACTAAGACAATAATTAGGAAATGCCCCTGCCCTCCGGAGGCTCACCACGTGGTAGAAGCGACCGATCATCGCCGCTGAACACCAGGGGACAGGTACAAAGCCCCTGAGCTGCCGTCGAGACCCGAGGCCCGCCCAGCGCCCGGTGCTGTGACTGGCACCCCAGTCTGGCATCCCAGGGCCTCCGAGGATGTTGTGAGCAGGCACAGAGAAGGGAAGAGTGGCGTTTCCTGGAAAACAGGCTGGCCTGCCAGAGCACTAGTCACAGGAAAAATGACAATCATTCCAGCCAACCTTCGATCGTTGATTGGGGTAAACACAGTGGGATTAAAAGAAACCACCAGAATTCCAGCTCATTAGAGCTGAAACGTTTCTAAGCTTGGAACAGCCTTCTGTCAGGTCCCCCCAGACCCAGCCAGCCGGTGGAAAATCCGGCTAATTTAAAAAGGAGTGTGGGAGCCTGCTCTGTCCCAGGCCCTGCAGGTCACGGATCTGGCTGGAGGGACGGTGGGCCCCGGGCTGGCCTGCACCAGCCTGTGACAGCTATGATCTCACCGAGTCCTCCCCACTCCCTGCGAGACCGGGGAGATGACCCACTGAGAGACATCAAGGGATCGCCCGGAGAGGGCTGGGGGCCAGCTTGGTCCCCGAGACATGGGCTCGACCCCCACGTGCAGGCCAGCTCCCCGTCCTCATCCTCTCTGGGTCGTAATAGAGGGACAGTCCCACATACAACCTTCCCATGTGGGAAGGGCTCCCAAAACTTTTCTGTAAAGGTCCAGAGATTAAAATTTTAGGTTCTGCAAGCTGCCTATGGTCTCTGTTGCATATTCCTCTTCGTTTATTTTCTATAATCCTTCACAAATATAAAACCACTCTTAACTTACAGGCCACGCAAAAAAATAGATCTCAGGTAGAATCTGGCCACCGGGCTATAGCTTTCCAGCCACTGGTCCGCAGGGATACAGATGTTCATGTGGCACTAATTCTCCACTCCCACCTCTCATAGACTCCTATTCATCCTTCACAACCCAGCTCAAATGACCCCTTCTGCATGAGCGAGGTCTTTCCCAGCTGCTCTCCTCCAGGCACCTACACCCTGGCACTGCCCTCTGGCCCAGCAGGGTTTCGGGCGGGGATGACACCACTCAGGTGTCATCCAGATCCATCCTGCTCTCCAGTACCTGCATGCGGCATCATCCAGGCACCAGGGCAAGAAGGGTGCGCCCCGTGGCAACATGGCTTCGTCTCGAAGTCACAGGTTTCCAAAATGACCCCGTGCAGGGAAGCCAGCACACTTCAGCTCACACCTGAGTGATCGTTAGAGGTACAGACCCTGGGTTCTGAGAAACAAGGACAGAACAAGGCGGACTGCACTGACTCAGGAACAAGTTGCTTCCAGAAAAGAGGCAGGGAGGAAGGGCCGTAGCAGCCAAGAGCAGGCGGGGCTGGGCTCGGGCTGGAGAAAGGTATTCTCCGGAGCGAACGACACAGAGCAAGTCCTGAGGTGGGCAATTCGCAGTGCGGTTTGGGAAGCAGTGAGCGATGGGGTTTGGACGTCCCTGGGGGTTCCCAGCTCTCCACAAAGGCCAGGAGTCGTGTCTGTGCTCTTCCCTTAGCTCCCAGCACAGGACTGAGCCCTGTTGCAGCTTAGGACACACGATGGAGGAGCTGAGTGCAGGGGGTGGAGAGGGAGCGGATCTGTGCGTGGTTTGGAAACAGAGCAGACGGGGTGGCGTGGTGCTGGCATCCTTGCCCGGAGTGTCTGGGCACCGAGGGCTCTGATGGGCGAGGCCGCTTTGGGCAGGAGAGGCCGATGGGTAAGAAGGCCAGCCGGGCCCTGTGGAGGGTGGAGAACAGCGTGGAGATGGCTGGGGAGGTGCTGGTGGGAGATGGTGGTGGCGGTGAGGACCAGGGTGGGGTATAGGATGGAGAGCTGGGTTTGTAGGTCAGGCCGGATGGGGCGTGAGAAGCAGGAGGTCCCCCCCGAGGCCCAAACCCAGAGTAAGCCCAGAACCTTCCACCATGCTGAGTCTGAGAAGCCGCCATCTCATCTCACTGGTGACCTTGGCTCGACCTTCCCATCTAGCCCCGTTCAGGTCAGAACCCTCCCGTGGGCTGTGCCGGGCTCTAGGCTGGGGATGGGGTGATTTCACGCTCAGCCCCCTCTTCCCTCCCCTCCTGCCTCGTCAGCTTCAAAGGCCTCCCCTCCGCAGGCAGAGCTCCCAGGCTCGGAATTCCAGTGCAGCCCCTCCAGGACCGTGTGCAGCAGGCAACCCTCCTGCGCCAAACCAGGATGGAAAACATACTCTTACAGCCTTAATGTAAAGCATGTGTTCCCAGCTGTACGGGAGCAGGGGCCTCAGAAGAGGCCAGTGACCCGCAGCTTGGCCCCAGCTGCAGCGGCTCACGGGGCTCTGTCCCAGCCACGCCAGGGCCATGGGGAGGTCCACACCCACACCGGCCTAGCCAGCAGGGCCTCAGGCTGACCCGACTCAGAGATGATGTCTGGGGTCTCAGGGAGGGCCCAAGCTTCGAACCCGCCAGCGTCTCTCCAGGGCCTCAAGAAAAGGTCCAAGCCCCCGAGACTGGGCTTCAAGACTGTCTCCAAGGAGCCTCTTTCTAGCCTTGCCAGCTGCCTCGCTTGAGAAGATCACATACTCTCTCTGGGTCGGCAGAATAATGGACCCCAAAGATGTCTGTGTCCTAACCCTTGGAACCTATGAATGTGACCTTACATGGCAAAGGGACTTTGAAGATGTGATTAAGGACCTCAGGGGGGCGGGGTGATCTCAGACTCTCCAGGTGGGCTCAGTGTCACCCCAGGGTCCAGATACGGGAAGGGGGAGGGAGGCAGGAGGGGCAGAGTTTGAAAAGACACGACATTGAATTTGAAGCTCAGGCGGCCTCTGGAAGCTGGAAGGGCAAGGGATGGACCCCCACCCCCACCCCCAAGAGACTCCAGAAAGAGCCAGCTCTGCTGACATCTTCACTCTCGCTCCACGGGGGACTGCTGACCCCCAGAACCATAAGATGATAAATCTGTGTTGTTTCAAGTCGCTATTCGTGGTGATTTGTCACAGCAGCGATAGGGAACTCATACATCCTCCCATCTGTCTCCCCACCGTGCCTGCGCTGGGGCCCCTCCAGCCTCCGTACCAGCTGCTGTCTCCAGCCTGGGCTCCCCAGTGCACAGGCTCTGCTCCAATGGGCAAGTCCTCAGTGGGCAAGTCCAGTCTCACTGGTGAGCCAAGTGGCTTAGACCCTCCTCTTCTCCCGCCATCACATTCTCAGCTCTGTCCAACTCGCCGGCTGAGTGCCGGGACTGGGACACCTCCTATGACAGGGAGCTCATCACCTCTCAAGACAGCCCAACCCGCCTCATCCTCCCAGGACCGTGCAGCGTGTTCCTGCTCACGAGCCCAGGCTGAAGAGGTGAGTCGGGCTGAAACCCAGCCCAATATGGCCATGGAGGGAAGGGGGTCAATTCTCAGGCTCTGGTTTTCCTAGTTAAGTCTCCAACTCACGTCTTCCCCAGATAGAGTCCTCCTGCCCTTGTCATAGGACTGCTAGATTTAGCAAATAAGAAAAATGACATGCCATTAAATTAAAATTTCAGATTAACAATAGGTACTTTTTTAGTACAGATATGTCCCAAATGCTGCATGGATACACTCTGCTAAAAAGTTCCTTGTTGGTTATTTGATGTTCAAATCTAACTGGGCATCCTGTATCTTATCTGGCGGCCCCACACTGTCATTCCTCCGGAACGCAGTGCACAGGGCACCGTTCACCACGGCCCACCCAGAACCGGAGCCATAAGGGCACGGGCTCGGAAGCGGGAAGGCTCATCGGCCTCGGAGCCGGGTGCAGGTGCCTCTCTGATCCCCGCCTCTTTGTGGGATGCCTGGGGGTTCCCCCAGGGTGGCTTTGGTCTCCATATTTAGTGAGGGTATATGAAGTCAAGTCCTGGGGTCAGGACACCTGGTTTGGGGGCAGCGGCCTGCTCATCACTCTGCAGAGATTCTGCCACGGCCTCAGGCCACTTCCTTCTCTTCTGGGTCCCAGATCCTGACTCTCAAGGGGTCGGGGCGGGGACTGGACTCAAACCCCCCTTGGCCACCTGTGGGATTGCAGTGACCCCTGTCTGTTTAGACAGACCAGGGAGACCAGCATTCTGCACAAGACCCCCACCCTGCCCACCCACACCTCCGCCCCCAGGCTGTCTGCCCCTACACTGCTCCCAGAGCTGAAGTCCGTTGTGAGTGACTACAAGGTCAGCTGGAAAGTTCGGGAGGGCGGCTGGGGAGGACTGGGCGGGAAAAGCGGAAGAAAGCTATCCTATTGGCCCCCACTCATCCTGGTCCCACCCTTGTCAGGGTTCAAAGGGCCTTCTCATATGAAAGCACCGCCAGCCGCTGCATGTCTCCCCCTGGCTGGGAGCCCTCAGGACATCGCATCTCCAGGCCAAAAGTCAGGCCCGTGCCCTGCCAGGCTGTCCTGCCGAGGAAGATACTCCAGACCCTGAGCAAAGCAGCAGGGGCTTCAGGCAAACCTCACCTGCTATAGGCCTCAGTTTCCCCATTTGTTACTCCAAGACTGAACCCAAGAGAGCCCTTGATGACCAGACGGTGTCCAGAAAATGCCCACACCCACTGAGAGGCAGGCCTCCGCTATTAGCTATCTATGCTGTGTAACAAACAGCCCAAGCCTTAGAGGCTGGAGACAACAAACATTTGTCATTTGCTCACAGGCTCTGAGGGTCAGGAGTGTTGCCTTGGCTTAGCTCCCTGCCTTGGTCTCAAGGTCTCCTGTGAGACCACAGTCGGGCGGTCAGCTGGGGCTGCCATCTCCTCAGAAGGCTCACCTGCTGTGGGAAGTGTCCACCTGCAGCCTCACTCGATCACACAGCTGTGGGCATCCCTGGCCACATGGTCTCTCCACGGGGCTGCCGCATTACACAGCAGCTTCCTTCCTCCAGAGCATGCTGAGAGAGAGAGCAAGTGACATCTCCCAAGACGGGAGCCACAGTTTCTTAAAACCTAATCTTAGGAGTTACATCCCACCCCTGTGCTGTTTTCTGTTCATTCTAAGCAAGTCAGTAAGACCAGCTCGCACTTGAGGGGAGAGGATGACATGGGGTGTAAATACAAGAGAGCGGGGTCAGCGGGGACCACCTTAGAGGCTGCTCCCCTCACCTCCCAGTGAAGTTAAGAGAGTATTGGTGCAGAGGGGGGGCCTGACATTCAAACCCTTTCACAGATGAGAAACACGCTTTCCCTAGGGAGCAAGGAGGCTGGTGGCTAAAGCACTTGGCGGATGAGTGGGGGCCTCGGCGGGGGAGGTGCCCTGGGAATCCTCAGCTCCATCTCTCCCGCCTTCCCCCCTCCTCTTCCTTCCTCCTCCCACGTCTCTTCTCCCTCTTTCTCCCTTTCTCTGCCTCTCCCTTATTCTTCAGTTGTTCCTGTTCCTCCTTCGTCTCCTCCACCCACCGACCCTCTCTTTCACTCCCTGAACTAGCAGCCCCCCAGTAAGTCCCAGCCACCCCCCACCCTCCAGGAGGAGCCGCCCCCTGCGTCCCATCCCACCTCGAAGGAGCCTTGAAGCAGGTGGACCCTGGCCAGCCGGCAGGACCCAGCCACAGGGGAGCCCACGCGCTGCACCTGGGGGTCGGGGTGTTACCCTATTTTTATGGCCTCCAAAGTGTGCGCTTTAAAGATGGATAAGGAGTGATTTGGGTGGGATGTACCCTGGTGACACAGAGAGAAAGATGTCACCGCACGGAATGCTAGATCCCTACAAGGCAGAATTGCTGGGTCCGAGGGGGCCGTGCATTTGACATTATGGAACATTCTGCCAAAGCCCCCTCCCCCAAACACCGTCCCAGGGCACGGGTTGTGCACGCGTCTGCACGTGCCATTCTCCATACCCTTGTTAGCCCTGGATGTTGGGCCACTGTCATGGGCAAAAAACCCTCCAAAAAATCTCACTGTTTCATTTTGTAATTTACATTTCCCTGGTTGAGGAGCTCTTCAGACATTTATTGCTGTTTTTCTTCTCTTCTGTGAATTGCCTATTCAGAGCCTCTGTCCCTTTTTCTATCGAGAGCTATTTCTAGTTAATTTGTAGGAGACTTTGTTTATTGGGTATCACCCCTCTGTCTGTCAGAAACGTTGCAGATATTTCCTCCGGTCTGCCATTCATCTGTTAATTTTAGTCTGCATGTGAGTCTTCAGTACTCAGAGGTCTTGTGACTTTCCTTTATGGCTTCTGGGGTTTTCGTTTTGGGTGGGAAGGCTCTGCCCCACCTCAGAGCCTAGCGTTTTCCCTGTCTTTTCTGACGCTCTGTTATTTGGGATTTGTAACATCTTCAGTGCATTTAGGACATTTGTTTGGTATGAAGTAAGGGACGAACCGTCGTAGGTTTTTGCCAGCTGGGTGGCTGTGGCCCCCTTGCCCCTCCAGCACTGGTCAGGAGCTCTGGGGTCCTCACAGGAGCTGCAGGCCCTGGCCCAGGAGGAAAGGCTCATGCACAGGAGGAAGACCGCACTCTGGGCCTTCCCAGTCACTGACCCTCAACGAGGGTGTGGTGGAAAGAAGCTTCCTCGGCAACCGCACCCCTGAGGCCCCTGGTCTGTGCCCTACCTAAGCAGCGGGACCCATGTCCGGGCCCAGCAGAGTTGTAAGGTTCTCCACAGCTCCAGAGCAGTTTCTAGTGCCTCCCCTCCTTACTGGGCCATGCCGATCTCCGGGGTGGGGTGCTGGGTGCGTCCAGAGCTGCTGTGGCTCTCTCTGCTCTCCCCACTCTCGTCCTGTACCAGGTGTAAAGAGAATGGCTGGTCCGTGCTCAGCTGCAGGGACTGCCAGAGATTTTCACTTGGGTCAGCAGGGTCTACAAGGTGAGGAAACCACTTCTGAGGTTCCCTCGAGGAAACCAGGGAGGCTGCTGGGGCTGCGAGAACCTACCTAGGCGCTTCCCGAGCCTCTTCCAAGGGTAGAAAGAGCTTTTCCGACATTTTCTTCTTTCCTCCGAGGCCAGATGCAGAGACGGTAGAAAGATGATCATCAGAGCTGTGACCCTGGGCGTGTCTGCAGGCCGAGCCCCAGGCAAGCTCTTCGCCTTCTTATCACCAGTCCACACAACAGCCCTGCAAAGTAGACTACATGATCCCTACTTTACAGAGGATAACACAGAGGCTCAGAGAGGTTAAGTAACCTTCGAAGAGCCACACAGCATGCAGGAAAACTGAAGTCGCCTTAGGTGGTGCTGGGATGGCTGCGCTGGAGCACAGCAGCTGAGTGCCCGGCGGGGCTGGCACATAGGAGGCACTCAACACACTTAGCTGCCCTCCCCCTCCCTCCCTCCCGTCTCTCTGTTTCCTTTTTTCTTTCCTAGGAGATTCCGTCACCACCTGAAATCCATGATGACATGACAAGCAAACTCCCACTTTGAGACAGGCTACATTAAAACACGGGAAGAAACAGGAATTCAGCAACCGAGTGGCGAGGACCATTCATTCAAGAACTTGTTCCAAAAACATCCCCCTGGGTGGCAGGCCCTTACAGGGTACCCCCAATAGTTCCCACCCCTAAATAGCTCCCTATCCAACCAGAGGTTCACGCTGAACCGGGAGGGGATGGAGTGGGAAAAGTTTCCACCCACAGGATGGCTGTCAGGAGGAAGGGAAATCCAGAGGGGGTCCCTGGAGGAGGGGGTGTCTCGTCAAGGATTTGAGGTGTTAGTAATGCGAGGGGGTGGTGGGGAGTGACATGTGGGGCCTGTCCCAGATGTGGGGAGGAAAGACGTTCTGTTTCCCGGGATGCAGAGATAAGGGACATACCATTTTCAAAGCTGGCTGAACAAACCACAAAAAAAGTACACAGCACGATGTACGATTCCATGTATAAAAATGCAATAACTGGTAAGAAACAAACAAAAAAAGCATAGACATCAGGTTAATGATCACCCCCCGGGGCCAGGGAGCTTCTGGCCTGAAGAGAGGTGTGGTGGCGCGTTTCTGGGGGTGGTGACAAGATTGCGTTTCTTAATCCGGAGGAGGCTGAAGAGGTGTGCCTGTCACTTTATGAAAATGTCCTCTGTACCCCTACGATCCGTGTACATTTCCGCCCACGTATTACACTCCAGTAAAAAGTTAGTGTGTTGCAACCGGAGCTCAGGGAACGGGAGAGTCTGACCACGATTCCGGAGGCAGCGGGCAGATTGAGAAGGGCTCGGAGCGCTGGCAGTTCGTGACCAGAGCTGCGTTTTGGATGATGAATCTGGCAGCGTGTGTGAGACAGATTAGTGGGGGAGGAGAGGGGCGCGCTGGGCAGTGTAGGTGAGAGGTAATTCACAGGCACCCTGGGGAGGACCGACGTGCACCAGCCGTCTGCGGCTTCCTTAAACCCCAGAAAGGGAAGTGAACCAATTTCGCGGCCCCGGTCGGTGCCTTCTCCCAGGATGTGGAGTCGAAGGCTCCGCGACTGAAGGCCAGTAGCAATCCGATTAATTCCCCCGGATAAAGCCTTTAATCTAACACATAACAGCAAATTCTTGTTTTTCCATTAAAAACAATACCTCAGCCCCCACGGTGGCTGCCAGGGCCTTAATGAGATCCCTTTCCCACCCCCCCACCCCCCGGGGGGCCTGAATTGGACCTTTGTTCCTCACAGCATGGGGTTCGGAAGATTGCTAGTTTGGTGGGAGAGCCGGTTGGGGGTATTTGCTTTGATGGGGAGCAGGGGGCCGCAGGCAACATAAGCAGCGCGGGGTTCTCGCGACCTCAGCTGAACCGAGAAAGTTGGCCTAACTACTCAGAAGAACGTGTGCGTGCGGAGGTTTGCTAGGGCCAAGACTGGGCATAGGGGATGGGGCGGAAAAAGCCATGGGCTGGGAGGTCAGAGCCCTGGGGTCTGCCTACTCCACTGACTCACTGAGTGACCTTGGGTAAGTCTCGCTCCTCTCTGGCTTCTGTCTCTTGCCACATCTGATGAGACGGGTGGCCTCTTGGGTTGACCAGTTACCCACAGAATCAGGCTCCTGGTCGCCAGTCGCCTGGTGTTGAGGACTGAGCGAGACCGCGGACAGGGCCACGCTGGTCTGCCTGACTTCCAGGCCCGGAAGAGGTGGGGGAACAGCCCCCGCGCTTGGAAGCAGCTGCGGGAATCTCGACGGTGTGGCCCAGGAAGCACTCTGGCGCCTGTGCTCCTGCGACATGGCGGGTGCAAGACCTGTTCCACTTGGACCCCAGCAGAAAGTGAGGTGGCAGCATAGACACTGCCTGCCTCCCGGGACAGGGTGACCAACACATCCTGGTCTGCCCAGGACTTTCCCGTGTCAGCTCTGAAAGCTCCACATCCCAGGAAACCCCGCAGTGCCCGGCAAAACAGGATGGCTGGTCACCCTGATTCTGGATGGCTGAACAGAATGGGACTGTCCTCTAGACTCAGTCTATGGTTGGGGTGTTTGCTGTGGTGGATCGGATGTACCCTATCTAGGCTGTGGCCCCATCATCCCCATGAACCTTCTTCTTGTCTCCAGAAATCCCCGTTAACAAGACGCCCTCCAGGAGGAGCCAAGGAGGGGCTTCTGGGCCTCGCGGTCCCACCTGACTTCTGCAGCCCGGCTTTGGAATCCAGAAGGGCCAAACCAGGTGAGCGGCCCTCCTCCAGGCCCGTGACTACGCCAGGCTTAATTCGGACTGGACGTGTGCCGGGCGCAAGCTCGCCAGCTGGGGCCTCAGGGCCTGGCCCACCCCACAGGGCTCCCCAGGCTCCAGCAGCTTCTGCTCCTAACAAGGAGCCAGGACCGTGGTCACTGGGTGGCCACCAAGCCGGGTCAGAGGATCTCAGACGTGAGATATCACTTTCGAGGGAGTGTTTTGGTAGCTTTTGGCCCAGCCATAATTTTCTGGGGCTGGAAGTCTCACCCTTGTTAATGAGGTGTCGCTGGAGAGGTGTCCGGGACAGGCCTGGACGCCGGACTGGCAGACAGAGCTCCCAAACAGATTCCACGCTGGGCAGCGCAAGTCCAACTTGGACGCCTCCCGTCTGACGCTCGGTAGATGGAGGACACGCCACTCGTGGGAAACGGCAACAAGCAGTGACCTACAAATCAACAGCAACGGGATAAAAACGTTTGTCACTGAGAAAATATGTTTATGCTTTATTAGAACGACATTTTTCGGGCTCACGTTAAATAAACATATTGGGTCAAATGTTGCTACGAGTCCAACCTTTCCCAAGAAGCGAGGAAGGTATGAAATTGTGGTCGGGAGTTGGCAAGAATGAAAGATCACAGCGGGATTAGCTTCTTGTGCTATAAATTGGAAAATTCAGAGATGTGTGGCACTGCTGGGGAGGCCCAAACTTCTAAATGAAATTTATTATTTCTGTAAAATCTGGAAACAACATCTTCAGGGATAACAAATACAGAGAAAACATGATTTCAGCCTTGATATTTGGCCTCCTTGCAGACGGTTTTCATTAAAAAGGGCTTTATAAAAATGATAAAAATGTTACAGTTTGCTAAATAAAGTCTGAAATGGCTCTATTTAATAATCTGGTGCATTTTAATCATTTTTTGAAAAGCCTGACATATGAGAAAGAACCTCAGTCTTGGGCACTACCAAAAAAATGAAAAGGGAAAAGAGATATTCTCAGCTCATCTTGGGTTGTTTTGTGCATTTCTTAACTTAAATTTGTCCTCCTCAATGAAAGTTGGTGCCAAGTGAGTACGCACCTGAGGCCCAGCACTCCAGGCCTCCAGAGCCCTTGTAGCTGTGACAGGGGCCAAAGGACAGTGGATTTTCTTTGTTCAGTTTCTTGGCCCCAGGATGCAAAACTGAGGCAGGGACAGGGAAAAGGCAGAAGGAACAAACCCCAGTTTGAAGCCTCGTATGTAGCCCTCAGGCAAAGTCTTTCGCCAAAGAGCGATCCCAAGGGCCTTCCAAGGGGTCCTTAGAAAAGGTCTCAGTTTTGGAGGCAGAAGTTGAATTTGAGAGGCAGCTGTGGGGATTTGTAAGAACACTGGGCTCAGACTACAGAAATCTGGAGCTATCACACCATCTAAGGTCAAAGACTGGATGGATGTGTGGATGGATGGATGGATGGGTGGATGGGTGGATGGATGGAGGAGTAGATGATGGATAGATAGGTGGATGAATGATGGATGGAAGGATGGATGGACGGTTGAGAGGATAGATCAACAAGAGGCTGTATAGGTGGGTGGATGGATGGATGGGTGGATGAGAGTTTGGGTCTTAATTACCTGTCATGGCGGAAGGAGGCACGCTCATACTGACAATGTACCTGACGCTTGCCAAGCACTGAGTACAGTATCACATTATCTTGCTCAGTGTCTGTCACAGTGATATCAATTTTATGTGAGAAGATAAAGACTCAGAGGACAATGTGCCACAGGCAGCATGACATAGCCCTGGCGAGACTGACCTGGGCTTCCAAAGTCTGTGTCCTGCTTTGGGACACTGCAGCATTCTCTAAAACTGTCCTCATACCTGTGATTATTTTTATTGTGAAAGATAATGCCTTTGGTTGGCAGAAAGTTCTAGAACTCAGCTTTCCTAACCTCCACGTTATGAATCTTTCCACGGTCTTTCTGATATCCAGGTCAAAGGACTGGGGGAGATGAGCTTTGATGAGGAGCCCGTTGAAGTAGTACTAGGGAAATGGTCCAGAACGTTGTGAATTGTAAGAGAGAAGGGATAGAGCAGCTGAGGTACCAGGGCCTGGTGCTGGGTGCTGGGTGCTGGGGGAAGGTCCCTAAGAGGGGTGGGATCCAGGACATATTGGGTCGGCAGAAGAAGGTAGACCCAGAAGTGGAAATCCTTGTCTTGGATTTTCTTCAAAAGCACCTCTGGGTGGGAAGATGTTTGGTCACAGAATACGGTCCAGAAGGCCCAGGGTGCAGTGGGAGTAGTGGGGCTGGAAGCCAGGAGGCCTGCGTCCGCCTGACCACATCCGCTCTGCTCGGTGTGCCCTTGGAAAGCTACCTCGCTTCCCTGGGCCTCACTTTCCTGTTCCCTAACAGGGCCTCAACTCTGTCTACACCCTGCATCCACTGTGAGGGCAGGTGAGAGTGGATGTCGTTCGTCACTGTTGAGCTGTAAGGGAACCCCCATGCAGACGGGGCCCAGGACACTCGCCAAGCCCTAGAGCTCACCTCTGTGAATCCAGCCCCTTCTGCAACCTCCCCGCCATGAGCACAACCTTGGCCTCAGGATCTACCTTCCCCTCCCTCATTCCTAACTCTTCTCAGACTCACCAAACTGCTTCTTAGAACTCTGGCAGCTTTGGGGCAGGAAGCAGACAGACCCCGGCTCTGGCAAGTTTGGATGAACAGACTCCGGAACAGTCACACCCAGAGATGCTTTGGAAGCACCTGGGGCCCTAGTGGGTGTCAGGGCAAAACCCAGAAAGGATGTCACCATCTCTGGCCGGCTCCTCCCTGAAAACAAGGCTGCCATGTGGGTTACCTCATTTGCTTTTTCCCTTCTTATTTTTCATGACCTCACTAAAGATTACTTAACTGCAAAGTAAAACCGTCCTCAAGCTACTAAGTAGGATGTGACTTAGTCCCAAGAGCAGGGTGGCCTGTGGGTGGGCAGCTTCTACAAGGGTGTCCACCCCTGGGGTTGGGTCATAGCAGGTCGCCGGGAAGTGGGACAGTCCTTCTGGGACTGGCTTCCTCCTTCCCCTTCATCTCGTGCAGAGCCAGGGCGATGCTCTCAGTTCATCAAGACGGAGATTCCAGTCTAATCGACACAGACATAGACCTGCTAAACCCACCGTCCCGCCTGTGCACAGTTGGCCAGTCACCCATAAGATGGGGTTCCCTTCCGGCTCTGGGCAGGGTCCTCCCCCAAACGATGGAGGAAACCACTGGGCAGAACAGGACCGCAAGGGCCTGGTGTCCGGGCCTCCGCCCAGGGTCCCTGCTATATCCTTGAGCACGATCATGGATCTATAATTCCCTTCTGTGATTTTATGAAAAGACCCCGTGTCTCCATCTTATTTCTATGGCTGCGCAAGGGACTCTGTCAACTCAGTCCCTCACTAAAAGCCAGAAATTATCTGTGTTTGCCAGTCCACTGGCTACCAGTTTGGCAATTAGATCAAAGCAGCACACATGCTGGATTCTTGGTGAACCCCTGCTGGGTCCCAGGACCACTGTCTGCTGGCCCTGATAGTCTCAGGCCATCTGTTGTAACGTCTCTTCTGTAGTTTGGTTGGGAACCACCAGGGAGCGTTGTCATGTGAACCTCCTGGGATCTGTAGGATCCCTATTTGAAAACTTCAACTTTGGTTCCGTGGTCTTAAGACACCTGTCTTGTTCTGAAGGACTCCTGTGCCTGGTGCCATAAGGTGCTCAGAGTGGGCGGAGCAAGGTTTGATGCCTGCCCAGGAGTTAGCTCACCCGAGAGGGGCTCACAGGAGGCCCCAGGGAGCAGGAAAAAGGAACAGCCATTTCTGGCAGGGGTGGGGGAAACCAAGAGGGAGTGGGGACCTCTTCCTGGAGGAGATGATCTTTGAGCTGGGCCTTCGGGGGATGGGAGGGGCTCCATCCATGCCTAAACTCACCTGGCAGACACATCTGGGCAGCCATCGATCCACTGAGGGGGGCCAGCCAGGCAGCTGGAGCAGCTTCCTGTAGCTGCGGAGGCAGTGTTCACACAGGGCCAGCTCACTCACTCCCGGGGCTGTAAGAGCCAAGGCAGAGGACAGAAGTTCCAGTAAACACCACCATGCTCTGTGCTTTCCTCTCAAGAGGAAGCCTCCAGAGGGTGATTCAGACAAGCCGACCCCAGGAGGCTGGGACACAGCTTCACCAGAATGTCATTTAAAAATGGCTCTCGTTCACTTGTTATTCGTTATCACGAATCCCTCCCCGTTCTGCGGCCGCAAACAGCCCTGCGTCCAGATGTAGGGAACCGTGATGAAAAGTGGGAGGCCCCCCTCTCCCCGCAAGATGCGCGCTGCCCGAAGCCCCTCCGTGCATTGGCGTCTTTCCCTCCATGGCAGCTGCAGGCAGGGTCACCCTGGGAATCCTTCTCTTCCTCCTGGAAGAAGGTGGCGCTTGGCCTGCTCCCCAGAGATGTCAAGAGAAACACCTCCGGGGAGATGTCAGGGAAAGTCGGGGGGCAAGCCTTTGCTCCCGGGACCTCGTTTCCTCACAGGGAAACAGAAGACAGTGAGATCAGGTCTGAGCTCGAACGGGCGCAGTGCACGGCACAAAGGAGGCATCCCCTGCTTCCAGAACTTTCTCTGGCTCCTGCCTGGGAGCTTTATAGACATGGGAGGGCAGTTCTCACACTGAACCCCCCTCCCCGCCCCCACCAGCACACCCTAGTCTTCCTGTCCTCAGACTGAACACCCCGGTCCTTTAACAGATGCCTTCTCTGGACAAGCTGGGTCCCCCAGTGTGGCCTGAGGGTGTCACTGCCCATCGTGGGGCCCTCTCCCCTGACAGGAGCCCGTGGGTCCCACACAGGCCGCTCCAGCCCCTCTTTATTTCTCTCCGAGCCGAGCGCTGGTCTCAGAGGCTGGAGCTTGTTTTCCCAGCATTCGCCTCTCATTTCATTTCCCAACATTCGCCTCTCATTTCAAAGTGTAAACCGGGCGAGTGGAAGAAAGTTCTGTGTTTTTCCCCTCTTTACGCTCCTCTCGAGCTTCCCACCTTCTTGCAGGGAGAAGTGTCCCTAAAGTTGATCTTGGGTGTTGTTCTCAAATAACTGGGCCCGAGGAACTCAGCAGAGCAAAAGCCAGACAAGCCCGAGCGCCTGGCAGGCTTCTGTTTCCCGCTGATCTTTCTAAAGAGGTTTTTGTGCAAAGGGTGTTTCTTGAGCTCCTCGGGCTTTTCCTGTCCGCCTTGACGGCCGTCCACACATCACCACATTTATCATGGGAAGGGTGGGCCCCACCGGGTGGGCCCCACCCGGCTTTCCACCTCCGCCCTTCCACCCGTTTGCGGAGCCCAGCTCCCTGCCCACCGCTGCGCCAGCCCCCTTCTGCCCCCAGCCCGGTTCTTCCCACCGCATCCAGTGCAGATGGTACTCTGGGCTTCGGATCAGAACCCCCTCGTTCCCTGCGAATTCCACTTTCCAGCAAAGGTGGCAGGAAAGGTGAAGGGGCGAGACGGTGCTCCCCGGCTGCAGCCCCCCCGAACGTAACCCGAGGGCTCCCTGTGGCATCGTCTACGCGATGGCAATGAGGGCAGCGCCCACTCCATCGGCGTGGGGGGGGGGTGTCTGGCACAGAGGGAACGCCCTACAGGCAGCTGTAGCTGTTGCTGTTGCTTTCCTGCCTGTCCTGCTCTGCTGATCAGAGCTCCCCACTTCTCTAATTCCTACTTTGTTGACGTTACCACCTCCCACCTGAGCTTACGGAGGGGTGCATGTTTCTAGGGAGGAGGGGGTATTAACTCCTCGAGGATGAGGGCTAAGAATGAGCTCCTCGCTGGGGAGCCACGCCATCTCTCCCAGAACGCAGTCTGTAAAGGGGTCCCCTCTTCTGCCTCCCTCCCAGGGCCCCAAAGCAGGATGGAGGCTCCTCGGCCAGGTGGCAGGAAGCTGGGGCGAGGGGCACAGACCCTGCCCCCTTCGCCAGGAGTCTCCTCTGACCAGACTAAGCCAGAATGTGAACCCAAGGCACCCTGCACTGCCCTGGTTCACCCGGGGCCAAGAAACTCATCACAGGGGTGGGAAAACTGAGGCTGTGTGTCCCCGGGAAATCAAGGGGCCGAAGGCAGCAGCAGAACGGCCCGGCCGGATGCCGGGTCCCCTCACCAGTCCCTGGAGACAGCGGCAGGCCTCGGTCACTAACTAAAGGTCAGACCAATTACCCGGGAAATGCAAAAGGCGCCGCTCCCTGACCTTTCCGGGCTAATAAGGAGGAATATTTGATGCTATAAAACATTTCATTATTAAAGCAACCAGGAAAGCCTGTACAGAGGCACAGCCAGCAGGCTTACTCAAATTAGCATGAACATGGGGCCCCCCCATCCTCTCCAGGCTGCCCACCCGTGCTTCCAGAAGCCAGCAGAGGCCTGGCCCAAACCGCAGTCTCTCTGGTCGGGCAGGGCCCGGGTGAGTGTAGGGCTCTGAGCAGGGCTTGTTTTTCACTGGCTGCTCCAGCTACCCCGTTTGGCTTCGGTGCCGTGCCCGTGCTGGCCCTGCATCCGGGACAGGAGCTGGATGTGGATCTGCCTGGAGAAGCTCCCGGGGTGGCTGGGGGCAGGTGGGGCAAATGAGTGCAACGAGGGACCACAGTGGGTCGGGGGTCTGGCCCAGCTGGGGTCTCAAGGGAGGCTTCCCAGAGGGGAGGATGTGATGGGAGTTGGGTGTCAGAGCGGAGGGGGTAGAGGGAGCCCGGTGGAGGACTTCGCTGGAACCTTCTGGAAGCCAGGGTGCAGCTTGTGACCTAGCTCAGCCCATCGCTTCCGGGAGCTGCTTACGGACCCCGTAGCTGCTGGAGGTGGGCACAGCCGGCTTCCGTGGCTCACAGCCCAGCACCCACCGCACAGCGCTCCAGGCCTCTGCAGCTCTTCTCCTGCCCTGCGCTCCTCCGTCTTCTCCCCCAGAGCTGCCCCGACTCCATCCTGCTTTCTCCCCTCCTCTCTCTCTCTCCATTTTTTTTTTTTTTAATAAGGAAGATGTTTGCGCAAATGGGATTATTCTAAACAACTGGCAGTGATCTTCAGTTTTATGGTTTCTTTTTTGGTTTTTGCCTTGTCTTTGGTATTTTGGTTTTTGGTCGCACCGCGAGGCATGCGGGATCTTGGTTCCCTGACCAGGGATTGAACCCGTGTCCCCTGCAGCGGAAGTGCTAAGTCCTAACCCTCGGGGCAGGACCGGGTTTCCCCGCACCCTCTCCCTCCAAGGCCAGCACCCAGACCCTGGTCCATGTCTTCCGAGGGGTTGCTCAGAACGTAGGAACAAGGAGCTCCTGTGCCAGGCCAGCTACAGGAGTGAGGTCCCAGGGCAGCAGGGGTGAGGAGAGGGCGCCAGGCAGGGAAGGAGGCAAGCAAGCAGAAGGCAGTGCCGTCCCGAGCTCGCCCGGCATCCTGAGCCCTCAGTCCTGATCCTCGGAGGCCACCTTCAGAGACGCTGCGTGACCGACGTCAAGAAGCCCCTCCCACGGGGCCCTGGGGCATCACTTCCCGAGTGTCCGGCAGTGCAGGGTGCGGCCAGGTCCTGCTGGCTCTCAGCTACAGCTCAGCAGGGCCTCCTAGGGACCCAGGCCAAGCAGCTGGGAGCCGCAGTGACCTGGCCCCCTAACAACAGAGCAGTGAGCCTCCCAGAAGGGCCTCCCCGGGCAGCAAGTGAGCAAGGTCAGCGCCCAGGGCCCAGGGCACACCCAGCCCGGCACAGCTGTTAGGGTTTCCTCGAGCAGATACCCAAGTAGCCCCACAGCAAGGAGGCCTGACTCTGGAATGACCCCGCCCCGGCCCCCTATCTCCGGTGTCCCCCTTAGTTCTGGGGGAGCGCACCCACCACCCCTCCCTCCTCACCCTGCAGTCAGGTCCGTCCCGCCCTCTGGAAGCTCCTCTGAGCTGAACTGGCCTGCGCTTACCTGGGCCCACCTGCACTCACCTGCAGGCACTGCGCCCACCTGTGCCGTTGTGAGCCAGAGCCAACCCGTCTCGTGCCCCAGCAGTACCCGGGGGTAAACAGAGTCTGCTGTAAGGGGAGGGCGTCTGGAGAGCCGAATTTCTTTTATGTAAACTTATTTTCTTAGAGGGGGACTGAAAACACATCGATAATGTCTTTGTCCTCGATTTCAAAAAAAGCCCCAGCCCCTGCTTTCAGATGCACTGTGTCGTTTGTTACGGCTTGGTGATGATACCCCATACAGGCTTTATGTTACCCCCACCGCCGGCGAGCCCAGAGCTGAGACCAGGTCGGGGCATGGAGGCGGGAGACCTCGGCCTCCCTCCATAAACATGGGACTCTTGTTGGCCCAACCCAGAATCTGAGCACTGGAGCCCAGAGAGGTTAGGCGGCCCGGCCCAGGTCACACAGCATGTGGCAGCCTCCATCCTCAAGACTCCTGCTCTTGCCTCAACTCTGCCCACAGCCACCGCCTTCCCCGGTGCGGGGCAGGCCAGAAAGGCTCCATCTATGTTTGGGGCATGATCCTGGAGCCCAGATTCCTCCTCCTGGTGTCCCCACTCCTGGATCTGTGGCTCCAAACCTGCAGAACGCCTCCTGGGGCGCAGCACAGCCCAGCAACCTGTGATTAATTTTCCCGTCCTCATTAATTCCCGGATTTTGCCCTCTCATTACAAGGCGATGGCAGCCCGGCTGGGGCTGCATGGCTGCCTGGCTCTGAGAAGCAGTTACGGGAAGGCCTGGCCCTCCTAATTGCCTTGCCTGGCCTCAGATGGGCTCATTAGAGGTAATGCAGTCTGGGAGCCCAGCGCCCAGGGAAGCGCCCGCATCCCTCCGGGGAGACGTGCGGACAGGAACTCTGCAGAAGAAAAACACCCCCAAGAAGCAAGCGGGTGCAGAGGGCCTGGTCAGGCTGGGGAGTGGGATCTGGTGAGGCAGCAGGGGGAGGGGGGCCGGGGCCGGGCTTCCGGGACACAGGCCCAGTCCCAGGGAGGTGTCCGGCTCCTCCACCCGAAGCCTCAGGCCTCACCGTGAGTTACCTTTTCCGGGAAGAGCAGACCCTGGAGTCCCACCCTAGCCACCCATCCCGGATAGGGAGTCTGGTCCAGCCCCCTTCTCCATCCCCGTGGGCTGAGCCCATCCCCCTTGGCCTCCTCCCGGCCTCAGCCTCCAGTCTCAGCCCTGCCCTCTCCTTGTCTGCTCGGAGAGAGCCCTCTAGAACCCACCTGGCTCCCAGGTGCCCCGGAACAGGCCCCCGCTCCTCAGCTGCACCTTTGTCCTCCAGGTGGGTCCTCAGCTCTCAGGATCCTCCGCGCAGCTTGGCCTCCGGTCCTCTTCCACCTGTGCCCTCTGCTTGGGCCACGCTGGCCCCAGCTTTCTTCTGGGCGCTCCCCTGCCCTGGATCCACAGGGCCGGGGCTTTCTGGTGCCCACCCCGCCTGTCCTCCACCATTCCTCTGCATACCTGATGGACTCCTTTCCCAGAGATCCGAGCAGCCTCCACGTCCTCCCGAGCCTGGAGGATGAGGAACGCTTCCCTGCTTCTCAGGAGAAGCCCGAATCGAGGAGGCACAAGTGAGGGTGCAGGTCAAGGCGGTGCACTGCTGCCCCGCCCACTCCACACGTGAGGCCCGCTGGTGAGCTGGGCTGGGCTGCCTGTGTGGCTGGCTCCAGCCCTGGTGACGGTGACAAGCGCCACTTCCCCTCAGGGCCTCAGGGAGCAGAGGGAGAGGCCGATTTCTTGGGCATCCTCCTGGGGAGGCACTCAGGTCTGACCTGCGTGCATCCCTGCCCTTGTGCTGCTACAAGGAATCAGCACCCAGACAGTGCGTGACGACAATACCAATCTCCTACCTTGCGGTTCTGGAGGTCAGAAGTCTGACACAGTCCCCGTGAGCTGATAGGGAGGTGTCAGCCGGGCTGGGTCTATCTGGAGGCTCCAGAGGAAAAGCCGTTGGCTGGCCGTTTCCGGCCTCTAGAGGCCGCCCGCACTCCTTGGCTCGCAGCCCCTCCCGCCATCTCCAAAGGCGCACTGGCCGCCAAGTCTCTCTCACGTCACATCGCTCTGACCCTGACCTTCTTGTCTCTGCCTCGGCCTTATGAGGACCCCTGTGATGACACTGGACCCACCTGGATAACCCAGGATCATCTCCCATCTCCAGGTCCTTAACCACATCCCAAGGTCTCTTTGCCGGGCGAGGTGACATAGTCACAGATTCCAGGAATTAGGTGTGGGCACCTTTGGGGCCCTTACGCTGCTGACCACAACCTGGTCCTGCCTGGAGTTGTTTTAGGAAGACTGGAGGTCTTGAGGAACTTGGGGAAGTGCGTCTTCACCCCCAGGGCAGAGGGGAGGCAGGTGACAGAGAAAGTTCTGGTCTGTGCAGCTGACCACAGCCCTGTGCCCCGACGTGAAAGAGCCAGCTGCCCTCCAGGCCACCTGCTGGCGGCTGAGGCGGAGGCCTGCTGGCAACTCCAGGGCGCTGGCGCCCTTCACCGCCAGGCCGCCACTCACCTCGGCCACGTCCAGAGCTCTTCTCCGCCGTGATCGGGGTTTCCTCTGACTCCCATTAGCGGTTCGCGTGAATCAGATCTGTACCTCCTGCGCCCGGCACCTAGAAGTCAGCTTCCTCCAGGGCGGCTCGATCTCTAACTGGCCGTGTCACATGTGGCAGGCTGGGCGTCCAGACGGGCCCAGGGGCCGTCCCTGCAGTTGGCCTCAGGCGAACCTCAGGCCAAGCTCACTCTGCTTAGAAAACATTGGCATAGGCACACGCATGCACGCTTTGCCTCTGGGATGACTTCTACCTCCTCTGTCACAGACCATTGAGAGGTGGCCTCATGACACGGCTCTGGCTCGCCTCCTCTGAGGGTCCCCTGAGAGCTGTGGGTCCCCTGAGCTCCTCCCCTACCTCCGATGACTCCAGATGTCTGCTCTGCCCCTGGATCAGCCCTGAGCTCCTGCAGGCTGGGCCCTCCACCTCCCTCTCCCAGGGCACAGAGGGCCTGGCTCAGAGCGGGTACCCAGTGTGCATTTGCAGACTGGCTACAGAAACAGAATGTCCCCAGGGCTGGCTGAGCCCCAAGCTGGCCAGGTGGGCCTGTCCTGGCCCCTAGGGCCGTGTGCTCATCTTCAGGGATGTGGCGCCCCTGAAATTCTCCAGAGCTGAGAGGCTGAGCAGGCTGATAGGACCGGACAGGTCACCACGTCAGGCGGTGAGGCCAGATCCCAAACTCCCAGCCCCGCAGCCTGTCGGACAACCCTCTCACCGCCACCCGCCCAGCCAGCACTGCACTTTGCCTTCAAAGACAGCCCTCCTCCACGTGGAACCCACGAGTGTCCTCTCTGGCTCCGCGCTGCGTCCTTGATGCCTGCAGGACCAAGCAGAGTGATCTTTCACTTGAAACAGAAACCAGCGCCTCAATTCCTGGGGCAGGAAGTGTGCGGTCCCCACCTTGAGAGCGCTGCCGCCGTGGCCACCCTAACATCCTGGGGGCCTGGCCTCAGCTGATGGACATTTGGGTTGTTTCCAATCTGCCCAGTTATGAATAAAGCTGCTATGAACACTAAGAACAAGTTTTTGTGTGGATATATGCTTTCAGTTCCCTTAAGCATGTACCTAGGAGTGAAATTGCTGAGTCATGTGGTAACCCCATCTTTGAGGAGGTGTTTTCCAAAGAGGCTGCACCGTTTTACACTCCCACTAGCAGTGTATGAGGGTTCCAATTTCTCCATGTCCTCACTGAAACTAGTTATTTATGTCTTTCCCATTACAGTTACCCTAGTGGGTGTGAAGTGGTATCTCATTGTGGTTTTGATTTGCATTTCCCTCATGACTAATGATGTTGAGTATCTCTTCATGTGCTTGTTAGCCATTTGTATATTTGCTTGGGAGAAATGTCTATTCAAATCGTTTGCACGTTTTAAAACTGGGTTATTTTTTTTCTTATTATTCAGTTGTATGAATTCTTTATATATTCTGGGACTAGAAACTTATCAGATACATCATTTGCAAATATTTCCTCCCATTTGATGGGATTGCTTTTCACTTTCTTGATAGTACTCTTTGAAGCACAACAGTTTCTATTTTGGATAAAATTTAACTTGTCTACTTTTCCTTTGGTTGCTTGTGTTTTAGATGTCGTAGCTAAGAAACCATTATCTAATTCTAGGTCAGGAAGATGTACGCTTGTATTTTCTTCTAAAAGTTTTATAGTTTTAGATCCTCTTAAATTTAGGTCTTTGATCACTAAGTTAATTTTATATATGACCTGAGGTAGGGTCCCAACTTCATTTTTTTTTTTTTTTTGCACATGGATATACAGTCGTATCAGCACCAAATATTGAAAAGAATATTCTCTGAGAACTGAAATTTGGGGTGCCCATTTCAAAAGTCATAAATGTACATGTAAGTGTTAATTTCTGGACTTTCAGGTCTTTGCTACTGATCTATATGCCTATTCTGATACCAGTTCCACACTCTTGATGACTGTAGCTTTTTCTTTTCCATTCTTTTTTTAAAAGTTTTTATTGAAGTTTAGTTGATTTACTATGTTGTTTTAATTTCTGCTGTACAGCAAAGTCATGCAGTTATACATATATATACATTCTTTCATATTCTTTTCCATTATGATTAATCACAGGATATTGAATACAGTTCCCCCTGCTATACAGTAAGACCCTGTTGTTTATCCATTCTATATATAATAGTTTGCATCTGCAAATCCCAAACTCCCAATCCATCCCTCCCCCAACCCCTCTCCCTTGGCAACCACCAGTCTGTTCTCTATGTCCATGATTCTGTTTCTGTTTCATAGATAGGTTCATTTGTGTCATATTTTAGATTCCACGTATAAATGATATCATATGGTATTTGTCTTGATGACTGTAGCTTCGTAGTAGGTTTTGAAATCAGGGAGTGGGAGTCCTCCAACTTTATTTTTCTTTTTCATGAGTGCTTTGGTTATTCTGGGTTCTTGCATTTCCATGTGCATTTTAGAATCAGCTTGTCAATGTCTGAGAAAAATCAACCAGGATTTTGATAGCGATGGCACTGACTCTCTATCCATTTGGGAAGTGTTGCTATCGTAACAATATTAACTCTTCCAAACTATGAACATGGGCTGTCTCTCCTCTTATTTAGGACTTTATTTAGGACTATTTATTCAGTGATACTGTATAGAAATACAATTGATTTCTGTCTATTGATTTCGTATCCTGCAACCTTGCTAAATTCATTTATTAGTTGTAATAGTGTGTGTGTGTGTGTGTGTGTGTGTGTGTGTGTGTATTCCTTAGGACTTTCTATACACAGTATCATGTCATTTGTAAATAGAGTTTTATTTCTTCCTTTACAATATATATGCCTTTATTTTTATTTCTTGCTTAATTTTCCTGGCTAAAACCTCCAGTACAATGTTGAGTAGAAGTGGAGAGAGTAGACATCCTGTCCTTCTCCTGATCTTAGGGGGAATCTTCAGTCTTTCACCATTAAGCAGGATGTTAGCTGGGGGTTTTTTGTGTTTTTTTTTTTTTTTAACATCTTTATTGGAGTATAATTGCTTTACAATGGTGTGTTAGTTTCTGCTTTATAACAAAGTGAATCAGCTATCTGTATACATATATCCCCATATCTCCTTCCTCTTGTGTCTCCTTCCCACCCTCCCTATCCCAACCCTCTAGGTGGTCACAAAGCACTAAGCTGATCTCCCTGTGCTATGCAGCTGCTTTCCAC
>NC_041224.1:178874593-178885031 GCF_002837175.3 Physeter macrocephalus
TCTTTTTATGGCTGAGTAATATTCCATTGTATATATGTGCCACATCTTCTTTATCCATTCATCTGTCGATGGACACTTAGGTTGCTTCCATATAGACGCTCTTCATTAGCTTGAGAACATCCCCTTCTATTTCAAATTTGTTGAGTGAAACAACTTAAAGGCAGTATTAGAATTTTTAAAAATTCTCTTTTGTATCCATTGAGATGATCATGTTGTTTTATCCTTTATGAATATGGTGTATTAAATTGATTGACTTTGGGGTGTTAAAGCAACCTTGTATTCCTAGGATAAACATCACTTTGTCATAGTGTATAATCCCTTTTGTATGCTTCTGGATTTGGTTTGCTAGCATTTTGTGGAGGGTTTTTGAGTCTATATTCAAAAGGGATATTGATTTGTAGTTTTCTTTTCCTGTGATGTCTTTGTCTGGATTGATATCAAGGTAATGGTGGCTCATAGAATGAGTTAGGAGGTGTTTGTTCCTCTTCTATTTTTTGGAAGTTTTTGTGAATGGTTGGTGTTAATTCTTCCAATTTTGGTAGAATTTATTAGTGGCTCCATCTGGTCCTCTGTTTCTCTTTGTGAGAAGCTGTTTATTATTATTATTATTATTATTATTATAGTTGACCCTTGAACAATATGAGTTTGAACTGTGTGTGTCCACTTATATTTGCAGATTTTTCAATAAATATAGTATTTCTACTTTCATTTTATAAATCTTTATATTTAATAAGTGTGGGGAGAAGTTTTTGTTCAATTAGGGATCACAATATGTGGAATCAAAAGAAATAGGGTTTGAGTCCTGATTTTACCCAAACTGTTTTAACTTCCTGCTCTTGGGTGAGTCATTTATCAATTCCTTTTCATGGAGGCAGAGATAGCAGTACACAGATTTTCAACTGCTTAGGGGTTGGTGCCCCTAACCCTCCAACTTTATTATATTATTATTATAGTTATTATTAATTCAATCTATTTGTTACAGGTCTATTCAGATTTTCTTTTTCTTCTTGAGTTAGTTTCAGTAGTTCATGTCTTTCTAGAAATTTGTACATTTCATCTAGGTTATCTGATTTATTGGCATATAATTGTTTATCAGATTTCTTTATCATCTTTTTAAAATTTCTGAAATATCAGTAGTAATGTTCCTCCTTCAATCCTGACCTTAGTAATTTGAGTCTTCTCTCTTTTTTTCTTGGTCAGTCTAGCTAAATATTTATCAATTTTGTTAATCTTTTCCAAAAAATAAGTTGGTTCCACTGATTTTTTTCTATTTTTCTATTCCCTATTTCATTAATTTCAGGTCTAATTTTTATTATTTGCTTCTGAGTTTAGTTTACTCTTCTTTTCCTAGTTTTTTTTAAGATGGAAGATTAGATTATTGACTTAAAAATCTTTATTTTTTTAATGTTAACTTTAAAAAAATTAACTGCCATGAATTTCCCTCTGTGCACTGCTCTAACTGCATCCCATGAGTTTTTGTATGTTGTGTTCTCATTTTCCTTCATCTCAAAATGTTTCTTAATTTCCCTTATGATTTCTTCTTTGACCCATGGGTTAATTAGGAGTGTGTTGTTTTATTTCCACAAATTTGTTAATTTTTCAAATTTCCTCTATCATCGATTTCTAATTTCATTCCAGAATGTGCTTTGTATGATTTATTTTGTAATTTATTGAGACTTGTTTTATTGTCTAATAGATAGCCTCTCTTGGAGAATATTTCATATGTACTTGAGAAGAATGTATTTTGTTGTTGTTGGGTAGAATGTTCTGTGAGTATCTGTTAGGTCTAGTTGGTTAATATTGCTGTTCAAGTTTATTTCCTTATTCTCATTATTTGTTCTGTTATTGAAAGTAGGGTATTGAAATCTCCAGCTATTATTTTTGAATTGTCTATTTATCATTTCATTTTTGTTACATGTTTGTAACTGTTATATCTCCTTAATGGATTGACCCTTTTATCATTACAAAATGTTGTCTCTAGGAAAAATTTTTGTCTTAAAGTCTACTTTGTCTCATATAAATATAGCCACTTCAGCTCTTTTTAAAAAATTATTGCATGGCATATCTTTTATCCATCATTTCACTCTAAATCTATCTGATATTTTAAAATCTAAAATGCATCTCATGGGGACTTCCCTGGCCGTCCAGTGGTTAAAACTTCACCTTCCAAGTCAGGGGGTGAGGGTTTGAGCCCTGGTTGGGGAGCTAAGATCCCACATGCCTCGTGGCCAAAAAACCAAAACATAAAACATAAGCAATTTGTAACAAATTCAATAAAAGACTTTAAAAATGGTCCACATCAAAAAAATCTTTAAAAAATAAAATAAAATATGTCTTATGTAGAAGGAAAAAAATTGGATCATATTTTTTTCATTCATTCTGTCAGTGCATGCCTTTCAAATAGGATGTTTAATGCATTTACATTTAACGTAATGACTGATAAGGTAGTATTTATGTCTGCCATTTTGCTATTTGTCTTCTCTTTGTCATGCTTTTATTGTTCCTCTATTCTTCCATTATTGCCTTCTTTTGTGTTAACTACTGTATTTTCTAGTATATAATTTTAATTCCCTTGTTGTTGCTTTTACTCTATATTTTTGAGTTACTAGTTTTTGCTTTAGTATTACAATTAACATCTTTACTTATAACAAATCTAGTTGTTCAGATTAATACTAACTTAACTTCAATAGTATTTAAAAACTGTTCCTCTATACTCCATTTCCTCCCCATTCCTTTGTGCTATTATTATCATAAAATTACATTAATATGCATTGTATGCCCATCAATATAGATTTATAATTATTGCTTTATGCAATTGTCTTGTTAATTAGATAGGAGGAAACTATTAAAACCGAGGAGTTTCACTGCCCTGTGCTCTGCCTATTCATCCTTCCTTCCCCCACTAACCCTTGGCAACTGTCTCCAAAGTTTTGCCTTTTTCAGAATGTCAAATAGCTGGAATCACGCAGTATCTAGTCTTTTCAGATTGGCTTTTTTCATTTAGTAAAAACATCATGCCTTTTCATGGCTTGATAGCCCATTTTTTTAAGCACTGAATAATATTCCATTGTCTAGATATACCACAGGTTTTTTTTAATCCATTTACCTACTGAAGAACAACTCAGTTGCTTCCAGGTTTTGGCAACTGTGAATAAAGTTGCTATAAACATCTGGGTACAGGTTTTTGTGTAGACATGAGTTTTCAGCTCCTTTGGGTAAATACCAGGGAACATGATTGCTGGATTGTAGGTTAAGAGTATGTTCATTTTTTAAAGAAAACACCAAACTGCCAAAGTGGCTGTACAGTTTTGCACTCCCACCAGCAATGGAAGAGAGTTCCTGTTGCTCCACATCCTTCCATCATTCAGAGTTGTCAGTGTTCTAGATGTTGGTATCTACATCTATAGGTATGTAGTGGTATCTCATTGTTGTTTTAATTTGCATTTCCCTCATGACGTATGATGTGGAGCATCTTTTCACATGCTACTATTTATCTATGTATCTTCTTTGGTGAGGTTTCTGTTAAGGTGTTTGACCTATTTTTTAATTAGGTTGTTTGGTTTCTTATTTTTGAGTTTTAAGATATTTTTGTATATTTTGGATAACTGTTCTTTATCAAATCTTTTACATATATTTTCTCCCAACATGTGGTTTGCCTTTTTATTCTCCTGACAGTGTCTTTCATAGAGTAGAAGTTTTAAATTTTAATGAAGTCCAGCTAATCAATTCTTTCCTTCATGGATTGTGCCTTTGGTGTTGTATCTAAATAGTCATCATCAAGCCCATGGTCATTAAATTTTCTCCTATAATATCTGCTAGGAGTTTTGTAGTCTTGCATTTTACATTTAGGTCTGTGATTCACTCTGAGTTAATTTACTGTAGCTTTATAGTAAGTCTTGTTAACTAGTTGCATTTGTTCAATTTTGTTCTTCTCTTTCGATATTGTATTGGCTATTGCTGTGATCTGAATGTTTGTGCCCCCACCCCAAATTCACGTGTTCACATGTTGGAATCCTAATTCCCAGTGAGATGGTTTTAGAAGATGGATACTTTAAGCGGTGATGAAGTCATGAGAGTGGAGCCCACCTGAATGAGTTCATTGTTCTTATAAAAGAGATCCCATAGACCATGTTAGCCCCTTCTGCCATATTAAGATACAGTGAGACATCAGTGATCCAGAAGAGGTCTTCACTCGACCATGGCACCCTGCTCTCATACTTCCAGTCTCCAAACTGTGAGAAATAAAAGTTTGTTGTTTATAAGCCACTTACTCTATGCTACTTTGTTAGAGCAGCCCCAAAAGACTAAGATAGCTATTCTGGGTCTTTTGCCACTCCGGATAAACTTGTCTATATTCACAGACTAACTTGCTGGGATTTTGATTGGGATTTCATTGAATCTATAGATCAAGTTGGGAAACTGACATATTTACAATATTGACTCTTCCCACCCATGAACATGGAATATTTCTTCATTTATTTAGTTCTTTGATTTTTTCATTAGAAATTTATGGTTTCCCTCATATCGATCTTGTATATATTTTGTTAGATTTATACCCAAGTATTTCATTTTTTGCAGTGTTAAAGTAAATGGTATTGAGTTTTTTATTTCAAATTCCACTTGTTCATTGTTGGTATATAGGAAAGTGATTGACTTTTGTATATTAACATTGTATCTTGCATCCTTGACATCATCATTTTTTAGTGCCAGGAATTTTTTTATCAACCTTTTTGAATTTTCTATACAACGAATCATGTCATCTGTTAACAAAGAAAATCTGTATACCTTATTTCCTTTTCTTGTCTTATTGCATTAGCTAGGGCTTCTAGTACAGTGTTGTAAAGCAGTAGTGAGAGAGAACAACCTTGGCTTGTTTTTGACCTTAGTGGGAAGGCCTCTAGTTTCTCATAATTAAGTATAATGTTGGTTGTAGGTTTTTTGTAGCAATTCTTTATCCAGCTGAGGAAGTTCTTTCTCTATTCCTAGTTTTCTGAGAGGTTTTTGTTTTTGTTTTTATCATGAATGGGTATTGGATTTTGTCTTGTTCTTTTCCTGCAAACATTGATATGATCATGTGATTTTTATTCTTTAGCCTGTCAATATGATGGATTACATTAATTGATTTTCAAATGATGGGCCAGCCTTGTAAACCTGGGATAAATTCTACTTGGTCATGGTGTATAAATCTTTTCATACATTGTTGGATTTGATTTGCTAATATTTTGTTGTGGATCATTGCATCTATGTTCATGAAAGATATTGGTCTGTAGTTTTCTTATAATGCCTTTATCTGGTTTTCGTATTAGGATAAAGTTAGCCTCATAAAATGGTTTGAAAGTATTCCTTCTGTTCCTCTCTTCTGGAAGAGATTGTAAAGAATTGGTATAATTTCTTCCTTAAATGTTGGGTAGAATTCACCTGTGAACCCATATGGGTCTGGTGCTCTCTTTTTGGAAGGTAATTAGTTTTTGATTCAATTTCTTTGACAGATATAGTCCTTTTAAGATTGTCTATTTCTTCTTGTGTGAGCTTTGGCAGATTGTGTCTTTCAAGGAATTAGTCCATTTCATGTAGGATATCAAATATGTAGCCATAGAATTGTTCATAGTATTCTTTCATTATCCTTTCAATGTCCATGGAATCTGTGGTGATGGCCCCTTTTTCATTTTTGACATTAATAACATGTATCCTTTCACTCTTTTTTTAGTTAGCCTGAATAGAGGCTTTTTGATTTGATTGCTCTCTTCAAAGAACCAGCTTTTGATTTCATTGATTTTCCCTGTTTATTTCTTGTTTTCAGTCTCATTAATTTCTGCTCTAATTTTTTTTATTTCTTCTCTTCTGTTACTTTGGAATTAATTTTCTCTTCTTTTTCTAGTTTCCTAAGTGGAAGCTTAGATGATTGATTTTAGATCTTTCTTTTCTATATATGCATTCACTGCTATACATCGCCCTCTAAATACTGCTCTCACTGCATCCTACAAATATTGATGTGTTTTGTTTTCATTTTTATTTAGTTCAAAATATTTAAAAATTTATCTTGAGATTTCTTCTTTGACCAATGCATTATTTGGAAGTGTATTGTTTAAAATACAAGTATTTGGGGATTATGCAGTTGTCTTTGTTTTGATTTATATTGTGGTCTGAGAGCAAACATTTTATGACATATACTATTAAAATTTGTTAAGATGTGCCTTATGACCCACAATATCTTGGTGAAGGTTCTATCCTGGTGAACGTTTCATGTGAGTTTGAGAAGAATATGCGTTCTGCTGTTGCAGATAAAATGGTCTTTCTTTTCTTCCCTTCTTTCTTTTATTTCACATAAGGTTTTTCTAACTGGACATTTAAAATCATAAAAGGTGCTAACTCTGTAAATCAGATTCCCCCCTTTCCCCAGGGTTTGTTGGTGCAGTTGTTTGCTATTTTTGTTTTGTTTTGTTTTGCTTTGTGCCTTTTCTAAACCAATTCTGTAAAGTCTATTCTTTGTCATGTGTGGCCACTGAAGTCTCTACTCACTGAGCTTAGTATTCAGCTAATGGTTAAGCAGAGTTTTCCTTAAGTGCCTGGAAACCATAAGTATCCAAGTCTTTGCCAAGGGGCTCTGTGTGTGTATTGGGTGCTCCTTCAGTGCTCAACTGAGCAGCTGACAACTCTGCCTCAGCTTTTACTTCCTCAAGATCAGCCACAGGTGAGAGCTTAGGGTCTTCTTCCTGAGCAAGCACATAGCCTGAATGTGGCCTTCTAGAGCCTCAGGAATGTGTTGGAAGTTTTAAAAGCTCCCGTTGACACCTAATTTCCCAGCTTTTTCTTTCAAGCTTTCTGGTTAGCCTGCTGTTTGCCCCAACTCTTACCCACTGCCTCACGTTGCCCTGAAGCTAAACATTTGCCAGCAAATATTCTGGAGAAGAGGCTTTTTTGTTCCAGGAGAACTCTAAGTCAGATCAATAAAGACAGCTTTGCAAATGGGGTCTTTTAAGGAGCCATCACGCTGGTAAGTAATGGCAATTCTCTGGTACTGAGGATTTAAATAGGTGCCATCCATTTTCCTGTCCAGTGGCTATGAGCTGCTGACCCTCATCTTGACCATGAGTGACTGATGTCAAGGCTACCACAAAGCTGGAGAAAGGGGGATGGGAACAGGGTAAGTTAAAATGCTACAAAATCTGTTCTTATCAAGATCCAGCCGTTTTTCTGGAATAAATCCTCCTAGAATTGTTGCGAGCCTTTGCCCAATTTGCAGAGTTCCGAAAAAGTTGGTTGTGCCCATTTTTGCCAGATTTCTCATTGTTTTCATGGAGGAGAAAACTGTCAGAGGTCTATTTTCACTGACATTATCCCTCTTACAGGAATTCTTTCCTGTATCCGCAGGAGGAGGCCGTGGGAGGCCCGTGGCAGAAGCCCTGCGGATGGCCTGGGGAAATAGTCTGTGCTCCTCTTGGCCTCATTTTCCAGAGCTGTAAAAAGAGATGCTCAACAGAGTTGATCTCAGAGGGCATTCTTACTTCAAATATCCTGTCTCTGTGCCTTGCCTAGAGGCATATCCAAAACAGAGAGCGGATCCCTTTATTCTCCACATCCCCTAAAGCAACAGCTTTCAGATTCTTTTCCACACTGACTTGAAAATCATGACCCAGCCCATGCCCTATGCAGACACATTTATCCACATGCATTGTGAATAAATGTGAATAAATTCCCCCAAACAATAGCTACTGCTTTGGGAACATGCTCTGATTTTTTTTTACATGTGTTGGTTGTAGCCTACTAAAAAAAACTCTCCTGACCCACCAAAGCGTCACCACCCACAGGTTGAAAATCCCAGCCCTGAAGGCACCCCATTCAGGTGCTGAGTGACCCTAGCTGAGCAGAGATCCAGTGCTCGACAACAGTTGGGCAAGGGGAGCCTGAACTCAAGCTGTGGCCAGAAAGGTTTGGTCCTTAGAAGAATGTTGATCTGGAGGCCCAGGGGAGTGGAAGTTTGGGGCATCAGGGCCCTGGAGCTTTGCGCAGGTGGCCCTAGCGGGGCAGATAGAAGGACTCTTCCCTGTGATTCTGGCTTCCCTGTGACTCTTCCATGTGACTCTGACTGCCTCTGGCAGGCAAATCCTACATGTGAGCTACTGACCCACTTCCCCCACTTCTACAAGCTGAATTATGTCTCCTCAAAATTCATGTCCTAAAGCCCTAACTCCCAATGTTATGGTGTTTGGAGATGAAGGCTTTGGGAAGTAATTAGGTCATGAGGATGGAGCCCCATGATGAGATTAGTGCTTTTTAAAGAAAAGACAGACTTTTAGAGTGTGTGGTACCCAGTGATCTGATTGACGAGTCCGAGGCATAGTGCAACTCCAACCGCTCAGGGTCCTGTGATGTGCGTTAACCACAGCCGCACTTCAGCTGTCGCCGCCCTACACACCGATGACTGCATTGTACTCATTACTACAACCTAGTGTAATGGCACCTCTCCATGCCAAAGAGTCTTAACAAGGAGAGAGGGGGTGCCTTCAAGATGGTGGAGGAGTAAGACATGGAGATCAGCTTCCTCCCCACAAATACATCAAAACTACATCTACACGTGGAACAACTCCTACAGAACATCTACTGAACGCTGGCAGAAGACCTCAGACTTCCCAAAAGATGCCCTCAGGTGACCTACACGCAGAGGCAGGGCCAGTCCAAAGTCGAACCCCAGGAGCTGAGCAAACAATGAAGAGAAAGGGAAATCTCTCCCAGCAGCCTCAGGAGCAGCAGATTAAATCTCCACAATCAACTTGATGTACCCTGCATCTGTGGAATACCTGAATCGACAATGAATCATCCCAAAATTGAGGCGGTGGACTTTGGGAGCAACTGTAGACTTGGGGTATGCTTTCTGTATCTAATTTGTTTCTGGTTTTATGTTTATCTTAGTTTAGTATTTAGAGCTTATTATCACTGGTAGATTTCTTTATTGATTTATTTGTTTTCTTCCTTTTATATATATAAATACATATGTATATATATATATATTTCCTTTTTCTCTTTTTGTGAGTGTGTATGTGTAGGCTTCCTTGTGTGATTTTGTTTGTATAGCTTTGCTTTTGCCACTTGTCCTAGGGTTCTGACTGTCGGGTTTTTTTTTTTTTTCTTTTTAGTATAGTTTTTAGCCATTGTTATGATTGGTGGATTTGTTTTTTGGTTTGGTTGTTCTCTTCTTTCTTTTTTTTAATTACTTAAAAAATTTTTTAAAAAATAATTATTTGTTTTTTATTTTAATAACTTATTTTATTTTATTTATTTTATCTTTTTCTTTCTTTCTTCTTTTAACACTTTTACTCTGAGCCACGTGGATGACAGGCTCTTGGTGTTCCAGCCAGGCGTCAGGGCTGTGCCTCTGAGGCATCAGGGCTGTGCCAGGCGTCACAGATAGCCAAGTTCAGGACACTGGTCCACCAGACAACTCCCAGCTCCACATAATATCAAACGGTGAATATCTCCCAGAGATCTCCATCTCAATGCCAAGGCCCAGTTCCACTCAATGACCAGCAAGCTACAGTGCTGGACACTCTATGCCAAACAACTAGCAAGACAGGAACAAAACCCAACTCATCAGCAGAGAGGCTTTCTTTCTTTCTGTTTTTTTCTCCCTTTCCTTCTGAGCCGTGTGGCTGACAAGGTCTTGGTGCTCTGGCTGGGGGTCAGGTCTGAGGCTCTTAGGTGGGAGAGCCGATTTCAGGACATTGGTCCACCAGAGACTTTCTGGACTCCCATAATATCAATCGGCAAAAGCTCTCCCAGAGATCTCCGTCTCAACGTTAAGATCCAGCTCCACTCAACGACCAGCAAGCCACAGTGCTGGACACCCTATGCCAAATCTTTATTGATTTATTTGTTTTCTTCCTTTTATATATATAAATACATATGTATATATATATATATTTCCTTTTTCTCTTTTTGTGAGTGTGTATGTGTAATCATAACAAGTTCACAGACACACCAAAAAACACCACCAGACATGGTCTTGCCCACCAGAAACACAAGATCCACCAGAACACAGACACCAGTCCCTTCCACCAGGAAGCCTACAAAACCCATTGAACCAACCTTATCCACTTGGAGCAGACACCAAAAAAACAGGAACCACGAACCTGCAGCCTGTGAAAAGGGACCCCAAACACAGTAAGTTAAGCAAAATGAGAAGACAGAGAAATACACAGCAGATGAAGGAGCAAAGTAAAAACCCACCAGGCCAAACAAATGAGGAGGAAATAGGCAGTCTACCTGAAAAAGAATTCAGAATAATGATAGTAAAGATGATCCAAAATCTTGGAAACAGAATGGAGAAAATACAAGAAACATTTAACAAGGACTTAGAACAACTAAAGAGCAAACAAACAATGATGAACAACACAATAAATGAAATTAAAAATTCTCTAGAAGAAATCAATAGCAGAATAAC
>NC_041224.1:178885325-178888122 GCF_002837175.3 Physeter macrocephalus
TCCAAGAAGAAACACACCAAGACACATATTAATCAAACTATCAAAAATTAAAAACAAAGAAAAAATACTAAAAGCAGCAAGGGAAAAACAACAATTAACATACAAAGGAATCCCCATAAGGTTAACAGCGGATCTTTCAGCAGAAACTCCACAAGCCAGAAGGGAGGGGCATGACATATTTAAAGTGATGAAAAGGAGAAACCTACAACCGAATCACTCTATCCAGCAAGGATCTCAGTCAGATTTGACAGAGAAATTAAAACCTTTACAGATAACCAAAAGCTAAGAGAATTCAGCACCACCAAACCAGCTCTACAACAAATGCTAAAGGAACTTCTCTAGGCAGGAAACACAACAGAAGAAAGAGATGTACAATAACAAACCGAAAACAATTAAGAAAATGGTAATAGGAACATACATATCAATAACTACCTTAAATGTAAATGGATTAAATGCTCCAACCAAAAGACATAGACTGGCTGAATGGATACAAAAACAAGACGCATACATAGGGCTTCCTTGGTGACACAGTGTTTGAGAGTCCACCTGCCGATGCAGGGGACGTGGGTTCGTGCCTCAGTCCAGGATGATCCCACATGCCACGGAGCGGCTGGGCCCATGAGCCATGGCCACTGAGCCTGTGCGTCCGGAGCCTGTTCTCCGCAATGGGAAAGGCCACAACAGTGAGAGGCCTGTGTACCGCAAAAAAAAAAAAAAAAAAGACTCACACATATGCTGTCTACAAGAGATCTACTTCAGACCTAAAGACACATACAGACTGAAAGTGAGGGGATGGAAATAGATATTCCATGCAAATGGGAAACAAAAGAAAGCTGGAGTAGCAATTCTCATATCAGACAAAATAGACTTTAAAATAAAGACTATTACAAGAGACAAAGAAGGACACTACATAATGATCAAGGGAACAATCCAAGAAAATATAACAGTTGTAAATATTCACGCACCCAGCATAGGAGCACCTCAATACATAAGGGAAATGCTAACAGCCATAAAAGGGGAAATCAACAGTAACACAATCATAGTAGGGGACTTTAACACCCCATTTTCACCAATGGACAGATCATCCAAAATGAAAATAAATAAGGAAACACAAGCTTTAAATGATACATTAAACAAGATGGACTTAATTTTATTTATAGGACATTCCATCCAAAAATAGCAGATTACACTTTCTTCTCAAGTGCTTATGGATCATTCTTCAGGATAGATCATATCTTGGGTCACAAATCAAGCCTTGGTAATTTTAAGAAAATTGCAATCATATCAGGTATCTTTTCCGACCACAATGCTATGAGACTAGATATCAATTACAGGGAAAAATCTGTAAAAAATACAAACACATGGAGGCTAAACAATACACTACTAAATAACCAAAGATCATTGAAGAAATCAAAGAGGAAATTAAAAAATACCTAGAAACAAATGACAATGAAAACATGACGATCCAAAACCTATGGGGTGCAGCAAAAGCAATCTTAAGAGGGAAGTTTATAGCAATACAATCTTACGTTAAGAAACAAGAAACATCTCAAAAAAAACAACGTAACCTTACACCTAAAGCAATTAGAGAAAGAAGAACAAAAAAACCCCCAAAGTTGGAGTAAGGAAAGAAATCATACAGTTCAGATCAGAAATAAATGAAAAAGAAATGAAGGAGATGATAGTAAAGATCAATAAAACTAAAAGCTGGTTCTTTGAGAAGTTAAAAAAAAATAGATAAACCATTAGCCAGACTCATCAAGAAAAAAAGGGAGAAGACACAAATCAATAGAATTAGAAATGAAAAAGAAGAAGTAACAACTGACACTGCAGAAATACAAAGGATCATGAGAGATTATTACAAGCAACTATATACCAATAAAATGGACAACCTGGAAAAAATGTACAAATTCTTAGAAAAGCACAACCTTCTGAGACTGAACCAGGAAGAAATAGAAAATATAAACAGACCAATCACAAGCACTGAAATTGAAACTCTGATTAAAAATCTTCCAACAAACAAAAGCCCAGGACCAGATGGCTTCACAGGTGAATTCTATCAAACATTTAGAGAAGAGCTGACACCTATCCTTCTCAAACTCTTCCAAAACACAGCAGAGGGAGGAGCACTCCCAAACTCATTCTACGAGACCACCATCACCCTGATATGAAAACCAGACAAAGATGCCACAAGAAGAGAAAACTACAGGCCAATATCACTGATGAACATAGATGCAAAAATCCTCAACAAAATACTAGCAAACAGAATCCAACAGCACATTAAAAGGATCATAAACCATGATCAAGTGGGGTTTATTCCAGGAATACAAGGATTCTTCAATATATGAAAATCAATCAATGTGGTAAACCATATTAACAAATCGAAGAAGAAAAACCATATGATCATCTCAATAGATGCAAAAAAAGCTTTTGACAAAATTCAACACCCATTTATGATAAAAACCCTCCCAGAAAGTGACATAGAGGGAATCTACCTCAACATAATAAAGGCCATATATGACAAACCCACAGCCAACATAGTTCTCAATGGTGAAACTCAATGGTGAAACTGAAACTATTTCCACTAAGATCAGGAAGAAGACAAGGTTGCCCACTCTCACCACTATTATTCAACATAGTTTTGGAAGTTTTAGCCACAGCAATCAGAGAAGAAAAAGAAAAAAAGGAATCCAAATCACAAAAGAAGAAGTAAAATTGTCACTGTTTGCAGATGACATGATACTATACATAGAGAATCCTAAAGATGCTACCAGAAAACTACTAGAGCTAATCAATG
>NC_041224.1:178888970-178914357 GCF_002837175.3 Physeter macrocephalus
TACCGTATGGTAACACATATATATGGAATCTAAAAAAAAAAAAAACGTTCTGAAGAACCTAGGGCAGGACAGGAATAAAGATGCAGACATAGAGAATGGACTTAAGGACATGGGGAGTGGGTAGGGTAAGCTGGGATGAAGTTAGAGAGTGGCGGGGACATATATACATTACCAAATACAAAGTAGATAACTAGTGGGAAGCAGCCACATAGCACAGGGAGATCAGCTCGGTGCTTTGTGTCCTCCTAGAGGGCTGGGATAGGGAGGGTGGGAGGAAGAGGCAGGTGGGACGAGATTTGGGGATGTATGTATATGTATAGCTGATTCACTTTGTTATAAAGCAGAAACTAACACACATTGTAAAGCAATTATACTCCAGTAAAGATGTTTAAAAAAAAAAGAAAAGACTGAGAGATCTCTCTCTCCTCCACATGAGCAGACAATGAGAAGGTAGCCATGTGCAAACCAGGAAGAGAGCCCGCACCAGGACAGAAGAGACAGACACCTTGATCTTGGACTTCCAGCCTCCCGAACTGTGAGAGATAAATTTCTGTTGTTGAAGTCCCCCAGTTTATGGTATTTTGTTGCAGCTGTCCAAGCTAACACACCCACCCAAACTTAAATCCTGGGACACTCCATTCAGATACCTGGACCCAGAGACTGAACAGTCCTTTCAACCATCCAGCAAAACCCCTATGTGCAGCCCCAGCGGGCACAAGCTGAAGGAGACTTTCCCTGCCCCCAAGACTGGCACTTGTAGGAAATATCTGTTTTACTTTATAAAGCTCCTTCGTATCTCGTAACATGAGTTCCCACCATCAGGACATCTGTGAGGAGGGGGCAGGGGTGGAAGTTCCTGGCATCATTCCCACTGGCAGGAGAGGAGTCTCCACGAGAAATCACACAACGTGGAGACGCTGAGCTCGTGTCCCAGGATCCCACCCTCTTTTTTTTTTAATTGAATTAAAAAATTCTTTTTAATTTGTTTAATTTTTTTTTTAATCTTTAAGTTGGTTTACAATGTTGTGTTAGTTTCTGATGTACAGCAAAGTGGTTCAGTTGTGTGTGTGTGTGTGTGTGTGTGTATATATATATATATATATATATTCTTTTTCACAAATTCTTTTATATATATATATTCTTTTTCAAATTCTTTTCCCATATAGGTTGTTACAGTATATTGAATATAGTTCATGTGCTGTACAATAGGACCTTGTTGTTAATGTATTTTATATATAGTAGTGTGTATCTGGTAATCCCAAACTCCTAATTTATCCCTCCCTCATTCCCCTTTGGTAACCATAGGTTTGTTTTCTAAGTCTGTGAGTCTGTTTCTGTTTTGTAAATAAGTTCATTTATATATATATTTTTTAGATTCAACATATAAGTGATATCATATGATATTTGTCTTTCTCTGTCTGACTTACTTCACTTGGTATGATAATCTCTGGGTCCATCCAAGTTGCTGCAAATGGCATTATTTCATTCTTTTTTTATGGCTGAGTAATATTCCATTGAATGTATGTATCACATCTTTAGCCATTCTTCCATCGATGGACATTTAGGCTTCCGTGTCTTGGCTATTGTAAATAGTGCTGCTATAAACACTGGGGTGCATGTATGTTTTCAAATTAGAGTTTTCTCCAGATATATGCCTGGGAGTGGAATTGCTGGATCATATGTTTGTTCTATTTTTAGTTTTTTAAGGAGCCTCCATACTGTCTTCCATAGTGGCTGCACCAATTTACATTCCCACCAACAGTGTAGGAGCAGAATCCCACACTCTCTTCACTTGGTGCCTCTGCCTCCCTGAAGGGTGGAAACCAGCTGATGAGAGGGCTTTGAGGACCGTGGCTATCCCTGCCCCACTCAACACCCACTGATGAACTGAGGCGCTGCCCTCAGCAAGGAGCCCCCAGAATGTCTGCCCTGCCCCGAGATCACCACCATCATCAGCGGTATTGTCATCTCCATCACCATCACTCACATCTTTATCACCTTCACTGGTATCATCCTCTTGACCTTCCCCAGAGTGACAAGAAGAATAAGCACAGGTCCTGGCACATAGTAGGTGCTCGATGGACATCACTTCCCTCTTCCTCATGTCTCAGGCTCTAATCTAGGTATCTTGCTAATAATGTTAACCAAAGCAGAAATAATTGCCATTATCAAGTGCTCCCTGCATGCAGGTACATGAAATAAAGGCTTCCAGGCATTAATTCACTGAATCCCCACAATTTTCCAAAGTGGAACCTATAAGGCCCATGAGGAATCAGGGGTGAGACCAAGGGCACCATGTTTGTGTCAAGGGCAGAGCTGAAAGAAGAGCCTGTTCTAGGCAGCTGGGATGCAGGGCTCCCTCCATCCTCCAACTGCAAGAAATAAGACCAAAACGGTCCCAAGACACATGCACACACACACACACACACACACACACACACACACACACCACAACATACACTCACACACCCCACATACACACACACCACACCCACTTACGTACACATACACCCCCTCACGTACATACATGCTTGCACAAACTCACGTATGCAGACACACCAAACACACATTCACACGGTCATACACACATCCACAGATGCTTATTCACACATACTCCTCCACAGACACACACATATCCACAGACACTCACACACACACACACCACACAGCCACACTGGGATGGTTAATTTTATGTGTCAACATGGCTGGGCCATGGTGCCCAGGTATTTGGTCAAACCTTCTTCAGATTGTTTCAGTGAGGGCAGTTTTCAGATGAGAGTAACATTTAAATCAGCGACTCTGACTAAAGCAGGTTGCCCTCCAGAGCAATCAGTTGAAGGTCTGAATAGATTGAAGACTGACCTCCCCTGACAAGAAGGAATTCTGTCAGCAGACGGCCTTTGGACTTGAACTGCAGCTCTGCCCTGGGTCTCCAGCCTGCCAGCCTACCCTGCCAAACCTCCAAGTTGTGTGAGCCAATTCCTTAAAGTTGACCTCTCTCTCTCTCTCTCTCTCTCCATACACACACAAACATACACCCCCCACACACACACACAGACATGCTGCAAACAGCTACACACAGCACGCACACACGTATATAAGCACATTGCACAAACATACACCACACGCATACCCCACGAACACCCATCCACATACATCATGCAGGCACCCCCCCACACACACACACCATGGCCATAGACAGCCAGACATACAGTCACACTAAACCTATGCATACACCCACAGATCACAACCTCACAGACACACACGCTCGCCCACCATGCCACCACCCCAGAGCCGTGCACACACACCACCCCGTAAATTATCAGGGACTTGGTCCCAGGGGAATAGTCTACGAGCCAGTACAGACAGTCCTCAGGCCTTGGGACCCTGTTTGTGGGCTACTGTCATCCAGACCCCACTTCCGAGGAGGGGCCTCTTTGTTTTTCTTTCTGGACCCCTAGATGAAGCATGTTGTCCTTGAACATATCAAAAGGAAACTGATCTATGGATATACACGGAGTTGCCATTGTGCTTGTTGTTTTTGAAGTCAGCTTGGTCACTCGGGCCCCAGATGGCTCCTGACATGCTTCCGGCTGAGCAAGTGGGGGGCTCACACTTTTGTGGCTTGTCCTATCCAGTGACACCCCGGAGCTTGGGCTCTCCTTCTCAGGACATGGAGACAAGGAGCAGGATGGGGGGTTCTTCTGGAAGACCCCGGCCCCTCCCACACCCCCAGCCAAGGCAGGAAGTCAGCGACGGTGGCTGAGCCACCATGGGTGTCCCTCAGAGAGGACCCCAGCTCCCTCACTGGTCTCAGATCCATATCCCTTGGATCGCAAATACGATCCAAGTAAAATAGAAGCTATTCCAGAAACATCTGCCGTAAATGTTCACTTCAGCTTCTTAACACGTGGAAATGATGACATCCTTTCCTCAAACACACACAAAAAATTTTAATTGACAGCAGAACTCTTGGTAGAAGCTTCCATGATCTCGATGGGAGTCTAGCTTTCCAAGGGAAAAACTAAATCTATGAAATTTCAATCAGTGGCCATCCCAGCTGGCTCCAGCCCACATGAGCTGGGAGGCCACACTCCCCTGAAACATTTGGAAGACATCATATGACCTAACACAGAGTCCCAGCTGAAGGGCAGCAGATACAGCTGCTTCATGTGACGCAGACCAGAGCGGACCAGGCCAGGGCAGTGGGGGCTGGGGGATTCTTGACTGGACCAGACTGGTTGACCCTTCCCACCCTCCACCCAGACATTTACATGGAAGAAAAAAAAGGAGATAATATGGCAGAAGACCCACTCCAAGAAGACTGTTAGCCCCTCAACAATACACTATGGGGCCTATGATATGAGCCCATTTTGCAGCTGAGGAAACTGAGGCTCAGTAAAATGATCAAGTGCTTTTTGTTAATAAAGAGGAAAGAGGCAGCTCCTCCCCACCCTCTCCTCTTGAGGCATCTCCTTGAAAACATAATAGGTCTGATAAGAGGCCGAAGCTTTTGGTTTTACGGGCAAGGTCATGGGCCTCCTGACCCTTGGAACTGAAAGCACACACATCTGAGATTATTCTAGAGCCCCTCACAGTGCATCCTCTTGTCTCTCTAGAAGATACAAGAAAGTTTGCTTGTTCTCTCTTCCTCACACTGTATAAATTTGATGAAATTATGACCAGACTTTGTAGTCACTTTCATGCTACATCTCATGCATGGAAACCCACTCATGCTTGTGATTAAATTGCATTCCCTCTCCGATATTGGTACAGAAGAGTCTTTTGTTGGCAAGACTCTCTTTTTTCCCCAACAGTAATTTGCCTGAAGCCACACAGAGGCAATGGGGGGTGTAACCTCCAAGTCAGCTCCTGTACCACCCTTACCTCCTTGGCACTCTGCCCTTGAGCTGGAGGGTCTTGGGAATCTTGGGGATAACATCTAGAATTGAGGAAACAGCCCTTCTTTGTAGAGAGTTAACCTGCATGTGATGCTTTTATGTGTTACCTTTTGGCCCAAAAGGCCACAGAATGACCCAACAGCCCATAAACTCAACTGATGCCAACGACCTGAAGACAGGGATGACACCATTGCCTGTAGAGCCCCATGCTGTGTCCCCAGCATGGCTACAGTGGCCAGTTCCTTTATTTATTTTTTTGGATTTAAAAAAATTGAAGTATAGTTGAATTATCATGTCGAGTGTACATCAAAGTGATTCAGTTATATATATCTATTCTTTTTTCAGATTCTTTTCCATTATAGGTTATGACAAGACCCTGAATATTGTTCCCTGTGCTATACAGTAGGTCCTCGTTGGTTACCTATTTTATATCTGGTAGTGTGTATCCCAAATTCCTAACTTATCCCTCCTCACCCCTTGCCCCTTTGGTAACCGTAAGTTTGTTTCCAATGGCTGTGAGTCTGTTTCTGTTTTGTAAATAAGTTCATTCGTATCATATTTTAGATTCCACATATAAGTGATAGCATGTGATATTTGTCTTTGTCTGACTTACTTCATTTAGTAGGATAATCTCTCGGTCCATCCATGCTGCTGCAAATGGCATTATTTCATTTGTATATATTATATATATGTATATATATACACACACATACATACCACATCTTCTTTATCCATTCCTCTGTCAATGGGCACATAGATTGTTCCCGAGTCTTGGCTATTGTAAATAGTGCTGCAATGCACATTGGGGTACATGTATCTTTTCTAATTAGAGTTTTCCTCTTTTCCCAATATATGCCCAGGAGTGGGATTGCTGGATCATATGGTATATGCAGCTTATTCTTTAGTGAAGGACTGGGTTTCACGTCCCCTGTTAATGCCTTCTCTTCATGCATGTGGAGCTCACAGACATGCTCCAGATGAGATTCCCAGCATACGTCAAACAAAGAAATGCCACAGTCTGCATCATCAGACTCTTCCATCCCCAGCATTCACTTCATCAGATGGCCTGGCAGTGCACCTGGTCCAGGTGCTCTCAATGCAAGGCTCTGGGCTCCTGAGTCCTCTTAGCACCCTGATCCACAGCACTGAGACTAGAACCTACTTTCTGGCACCAAGAGGCTCAAAATTGTCTTTTAGAGAGATGTTTTTGAATAAGAAAAAATTTGTGTATAACATAAGTTTATATATAAAAAGTATATAATATTTATATAATTTATTGTATACACACACACACACACACACACACACACATCTACACAGTTCCTGTTTCTAGTGCTTTTCATTCCATTGTGTAAATTCTGATATCCCTCCTGTATCCATTTCTTTTTGCCACAAGGACTTCCTTTCATGTATTTTGTAGTGCAGCTCTGCTGATCATAAATTCTTTCAGACTTCTCATGTCTAAATAAGTCTTTATTTTGCCTTTATTTCTGAAAGATATTTTTTGCTGGGTATAGAATAGAAAGTTTTTGACAGTTTTTTTCTTTCTACACCTTGCGATGTCTCCCTCGAGATCTTCTCACTTGCTTGGTTTCTGATAAGAAATCTGCTTTCATCTTTGCCTTTCTTCCTCTGTACTTACTTTATGTTTTTCTCTGGCTGCTTCCAAGATTGTCTCATTTTTTAATTGAGTTTTAAGCAATCGGGTCAGGATGTGACTTAGTGTCATTTTCTTCATGTTTCTTGTGCTTGGGTTTCAGTAACCTTCTTGGATCTCTGAGTTTATTGGTTTTCAGCAACTTGGTAAAATTTTCCACCATTGTTTTTTCAAATATTTTTTTTCTGCTCTTTCTCCCCTGCTTCAGGACTATTTTTGTCATACACATTGAGCCACTGGAAGTTATCTCCTAGCTCCCTGAAGCTCTGTTTGTTTTTTCAATCTCTTTTTTGCTATATGTCTCATTATGGGTAGTTTCCATAACTATGTCTTCAAGTTAACTAATCTTTTCTTCTACAGCGTCTAATCGTTTAATTTCATCCAATGTATTTTTCACCTCAGACATTGTATTTTTATCCCTTGACATTTGACCTGTGTCTCTTTTTTATATTTCATGCCTCAACTTAACATGTTCAGTCTTTCCTTTACTTTCCAGAACATAGAGAATAGAGTTATGATAACTCTTTTTATATCCTGCTTACTGATTCTGTCATCTCTGATGGACTTTCCTCCTCATTATAGGTCGTATTTTTCTGCTTCTTTGCATGCTTGGGTAATTTTAAAATTTTTTATTTTATTTTTTATTGAAGTATAGTTGCTATACAATAGTATATAAGTTACAAGTGTACACTATAGTGATTCACAATTTTTAAAAGTTATACTCCATTTATAATTATTATAAAATATTGGATAATATATATATTTGTATATATATTATATATATACATAATATATATATACATACATACCACATCTTCTTTATCCATTCATCTGTTCATGGACAACTTAGGTTGCTCCATTCTCCGTATCTTGGCTAGTGTAAATAATTCTGCTATATCTGGGTAATTTTTCTTATTGGGTCCTAGACATTGTAAATTTTACCTTATTGGGTGCTGAATGTGTTTCTATCCCCGTAAATATTGTTGAGATTTGTTCTCAGACATAATTACTTGGAAACTGTTTGATACCCTCCAGGCTTGGTTTTAAGCTCTGTTATGAAGGACCAGAGTGTCATTTAGATTTATTTTAGGGCTAATTTTACCCCACTCCTGTGCCAGTATCCTTCTGAGTTCCCTACCCAATGCCCACGACTGTGAGGCTTTCCAGTTGGGTGTGTGGGGACAGGCACTGTTGCCAGCCCTGCATGACCACGGATGCTGTTATCTATGATTCTTTTCCGTGGTTCTTTTCCCCGCCTGGGGTAGTTGGCTCACATGCATTGCTGATTGTTCTTCCACTGAATACTCAAAGGGGGCCCCTCTGCAGATCTCCAAACGCCCCCTCCGTTCATCCTTCTCTTGTTCATTACTCTGCCGGTGGACTCCAGCTGCTCCTGTCCCCTCAAACCCCCAGTTCCCTCTCCTCAGCTCAGGAAGACCCCAGGCTCTGTCTGGGCTCCCCCTCCCGGTGCCAGGGCCTGGAAACTCTCTCCAGGCAGTAAGCTGGAGCAATCTCAGGGCTCACGTTGTTTGTTTCCCATCTCGCAGGGATTACAGCCTTGAACTTTTTGACGTCCCATGTCTGAAATCTGTTGATTGCATATATTTTGTCCAGACTTTTAATTGTTTCAGGCAGGATGGTAAATCTAGTTCCTGTTTTTCCGTCTTGGCCAGAGGTAAAAGTTCATCAAATATTTGCTGAATGTCAAATATTTACTAGGTGCCAAAGATTATTGAATGTCAGGCAGTCTTCTGTACTTTGGGGATGTGTCTGAGACAAAATCCAACATCTCTACCCTTGGGGAGAGCAGTGGTGGTCAAAAAATAAAAATAAATGTAAGAAATCAATAAATTATATGTACTATGGCATTGGTTTGCTCAGGTTGCCCTAACAAAAACCCCAGACTGGGGGCTTGACCAACAGAAATTTATTTTCTCATAATTCTGGAGGCTACAAGTCTGAATTCAAGGTGTCGGTAGGACTGGTTTCTCCTGAGGCCTCTCTCCTTGGCTCTTAGGCAGCTAGTTTCTCCCTGTGTCCTCAAGTGGCCTTTCTTCCCTGCGTGTGTGTTCTAACCTCTTCTTGTCGGATGCCAGTGTACAGATTAGGGTCCACCCATAGGACCTCATTTAACCTAAATCCCCTCTTTAAAGGCTCTCTTACCAAATACAGTCACATTTTAAGGTACTGGAGTTTAGGACTTCAACACAAGGATTTGGTTTAGGGGCGGGGTACACACAATTCAGCCCGTAAGGCTGTTGGAAGGTAGAAAGTGCTGCAGAAAAAAGCAGAAGGTTTAGGGGGATCAGGGAACAGAAGTAGTGCTTTTTTTTTTTTTTTTTTTTTTTTGCAGTACGCGGGCCTCTCACTGCTGTGGCCTCTCCCGTTGCGGAGCACAGCCTCCGGACACACGGGCTCAGCGGCCATGGCTCACAGCCCCAGCCGCTCCGCGGCATGTGGGATCTTCCGGGACCGGGGCCCGAACCCGTGTCCCCTGTATCGGCAGGCGGACTCTCAACAACTGCGCCACCAGGGAAGCCCGCATTTTTTAATAGAGCAGTTGGCTAGGTCTTACTGAGAAGGTGACATTTCTGCTCCAATGCAAACCTTAATGAATTCAGAAGGATTTTAGAGCCACCAGGAAACCAGAACAGCTTCCCTGGAGAGGTCTCATTCCAAGTCCTGGATTCCTGAAAGCCACCCCCCTCTGTCAGAAGGGTCTGCTGACCCCCCAGGGCTGGGAGGAGCACGGAAAGGAAAAAATGACCATGGATGGGTCTTCTCAGACAGCACGCGGGCCCCCGAGCCCCGTCCAAGCCGTAATTAATTGGTATACATGTTCTCAGAGTTTACAAATGTTTATTCTACAAAATCTGGGACTCAGATCCAGTGAGAAAAGGCATTTTTCCTGGTGAGAGTCTGGGTCTGATCAGGCCTCTTGTGACGGAGGGCAGCTGAACTGAACAGTCGTCACGCTGGTCAGCACAAAGCATCTGGAAGACCATCATCTGTGCTCGAAATGAGCAGAGTCTCCAGAGCTGAGTTCATGCGAGGTCCCCACCACCCGGGAGGAGACGCTCGTCTGTGCACAGGCCACGTCTAGGGAACGTGAGTTGGACCGTGTCCTCCCCCATCCTCACCAGCGCCCACCTCCCCCACTGCATCGGCTCTCGGCCTCGGAACCTTCCTCGCCAGCCTGTGCTCCCTCCTGGGGGCAGGCCTGCAGTCTGGGCGTGACGTGGGAGAGGCCTTTGGAGGGGTCGTCTCTTAGGAAAGGCGATGACCACTGCCCCATCACAGGAGCCAGCTGAGGGCACCGCACAAAGACAGACACGCCAAGGCCCCAATGTCACAATGCGTCTCCCGGTCTCCTCCCTGTTCCCCGCTGTGGACTGAAAAAAAAAAAAGCACAACCTAAAAGTTGAGAATTGTGTTTGATTTGGCAGACAAAACTGAGGACTTAAGCCTGAGATGCAGCCTCTCAGATCACACCGAGGGACTGATCCAGAGAAGTTAGAGAGGAGCCAGGATACTTAGGGGGTTTTGGAACAAAGAGCAGGTAGTCAGAGCATCAAAAGATTACTGTTGAATAAAGAAAACCAGACATCTCAAGTTAAGGGATTTAGCACTTTTCTATGCGTGGGAAGATGCAAAATCTGGGCTCATTGAAATCATTCCTTTGACACGCACCTTAGCTCTCCGGGGCCAGTGTCCCGTGCTTTCCCATCCTGAGTCCCCTCAGGGTGTACCTCCGTGGGCAGCTGCAGTGGCTGAGAGCTTGGCAGTGGTCTGTCTCCATCCTGAGCTCCTCAGGGCTCACCACTGAGGGCAGCTGTAGTGGCTTGACGGCTGCAACATTTTTTTGCAGGCAATGTTTTTCATTCATATCACCCTCCCATCACCTCCGAAACTCACCCTCAGAGGTTGGGAGAACCCAAGGGCTCAGGTCTGCCAGAGGCCAGGGTGTCCCCCGAAGCCCCTTGGGATACCCTGATGCAAGGGCCCCGGAGGAGGGGCTGGTTGGAAGGGAGCGAGAGGTCTGCTCTGTATTTGGGTGTTTTGACCCCAGCCCGTGATTTCTTTCCAAATCGGTCGCATTGGAACAATTTCCTAAAGCTTTTATAACACACCCCTAAAACTTAAAGAAAAACTTTGCCCTCCCCTTTCCCCCAAACCCACAAACCCTGAAGGGGGCACAGAAGACAAACACAGCAATCACACTTCATCTTTGAAACTCAGGCAGTAATGGACCTTAAACAGCGGGTCCATCTCCCAGGAGAGGGCACTGCTTCCCATGCCCAGCTCATCCAGACCAGAGGCCCGTGAGCTGATCGAGGGTCCCTGGCACACCCCGACCCCCCCATGGGAAGAGCTGCCCTTATCCTCTGGTCCCCTGTCCCTGACTGAGGATCCTGGCAGCTTCTGGAATATGCAGAAACCAAATCTCTGCCAAGTCAATTCTCTTCAATGAGCTTAGGTTTAACTTTTCTAAACAGTTCCACTAATCAATATCAGACACAGATCGTATATTCGATGCTTGTAGGCAAAGTATATAATCTGCTTAAGGAAACAAACCAAGACAGTTTAGAAACTCCACCTTGCATTTTCCAGCCAGCCTTTCTTGGTCGTAAATGTGATTCTGTAAGACTCGGGGTTCGGGGTTCAGTTGGAGCCTGGGGCAAGGAAGAATGTGGGGCTTAAAAACAGCAGGCTGTGTGCCTGCCCCAGTTACAGTCCTCCTCTATGAGGCAGGCTTCTCCTAGTTGCCACCCCACCACGTACACACGCACACACGCGCACACACACACACACACACACACACACGCCCATGCCCACCTCAGTTTCCTTATTTGTGGAATTGTCCATGGGGCGATTGGTTTCATTGATTCGTGATGGGAATATGATTTATTAACATGTGAATGTCCCCAGAGCCCAATGGAATAAAGAGAATTTTGACCTTGCTGGGTCTGCTGGCTCCATGTCACCCCCGCTCTAACCCCCCCAGGGAGAGCTCTCTATCTGCCAGCTGGGTTTCAGGCTTTTTTATGATGTAGATTCGGGAGAGAGGGTACAAAAGAGAGAGATCTCAAGAGGGAGAGAGAGGGGGGCGACTCTTACTGGCTTGGTGAGTTCCAGGGCCCTCCCTTTGTTGAGGAGAAATACGGAGAATGGGCAATGCAGAAAGGAAACAAAAAAGAAGCCAGGCTGAATCCAGCACGTTGTAGAAAGCCAGGAGAGGGAGGCCGTGAGAGAGAGAAAGCCATCTTGTGAGATAGGCAAGGAGCGGGGGTTTTGCAAGTGCTGGGACGAGGGAAGGACTACAGAGCACCCAGAGAGTAGGAGGAATTGGGGAGGGGAGAGACGAGAGGGTTTACACCAGCCTTGCTGAGGCTCTGCAGTGTGTCTCCTGAGGTGTGGTTTCCAAAGACACCAGCCAACACTGGGATCCCTTTTCAGTTCTTTTGTCGCGGGACTGCTGCTTCTGTGTGTGACTCAGTGCTGTGCCTGGGACACCTGGGGCCCTAGGTTTTTCCCGGATACACAGCCATCCATCCACCCATTCACTCATGAACTCATCAAACACTGAGCCCCTGTTTTAGCTCCAGCTCTGTGGCTGGCCACGCACGAGGGTGGTGGTGACAGAGACATGCAATACACGTGCCTGGTGAGAGGAGGTGCCAGACCATGCCAGGGAATGTTTCCACTCAGAATGTGCTGGGTGTCATGCCAGGAACAAGCACAGGGGGCTGTGAGTACAGAGAGGGGCAAAAGTCCCACTCTTAGAAAAGCTGCGTTGGAGAGGTGGGTCCAGAGGGACAAGGATTTACTGTCAGTAGGTCAAGGAATGAGGGTTGGGAGAGGCATGTGCAGGCACACTTGGCTGAGGGCACAGCATGTGCAAAGGCCCAGGGGCCAGAACACGTGTGGCAAGTTTGTAAAGACTCAAGCATGGCGGAAGCTCTGACCAAAGTGCTGTGTAGTGAGAGACTGAGAGTTTGGATTTTTACCTGAAGGCAAAAGGCGTCAACGGAAAGATTTAAACCCGGGGATGACAGGTTTTCATTTAGAAAGTTTGCTTTGGCAGCTGCAGGAAGAAAAACATCTAAGGGGTGAAGACTCCACCTACCGCACAAAGCTGAGATTTCTTACCTGCAGCCACTGCCTCCAGGGGGTGAGGCACAGGTGTGCGTGTGTGTGTGTGTGTGTGTGTGTGCATGTGAGCGAGTGCATCCGTATTCCAGCTCTGGGACTTCCAGCCAGGGTAGGAACGCTGGACCACGCCCCTCCCTCATCTTCAGACCCCGTCCCCAATGTTCCCGGGGCAGGGGAGAAGCTGCGTGGGGCACAGCAGGTGGCCTGGAGCTGAGCAAGGACAGACGCTGCAGAAACAGCTAGAGGGGAATCAATTTGTTCTCTGCTACAGCCAGACATAAACCAATTAGAGAAGATCCAACAGGGGCCCAGTGCTGGGAGAAACGAACACGAGAAGGGCAAACCTGGCAGTTCATCCTTGCTGGGGCCTTTCAGTTGCCTGCGGGATAAAGCCGGGCTCCAGGAAGGTGGCCGAGACTGCCTCCGTCCTCCCCGTCCCCTCTGCGTCCTGCTGCCTCCCGCCCCTCCTCACCCCATCTGGACACACGGGCCGCAGAAAGTGTCGGCTCTGGCCGGGGGCTTCTTGCTGGTCCTTTCCTGGGAACGCTGCCCCTGCCTCTGCCAGCCCCTCCTCCCGGCCCACCTGCCCCCAGGTGCTCTCCTCCAGCCCCGTCTGCTGGGTCTCCTCTGGCCTCTGTCCAGTGAGGGCTCCAGTGAGAGATGAGGGACCAGGAGCTGGACCGCAGGGCTCCCTTGGTGCTGCCTCACGGGAATCACTATGCCCGCCTCCGGAGCCCCCCGCCCCCCCAGCCCTGGCCCGGCCACCGGTGGGCACTCAGGAAGTCTGGCTGCCTCTCGGTGGCCCTGCTGCCACTCTGATCACAGTGCTTCCCCATTGGGCCCTCCCCCCCCACCCCTCCCCCAAACCAGCCAGCTGTGTCCTCCCACCCTGCTGGCTCCTGGCACACGTGCCAGCTGTGAGCCATCCCTGTGTGGCCCCTGTGGGCTGTGAGGCCCTGTTTTCCAGGAAGCAGCATCTCAGGGTCTGCAGCCTGAGACGGGTCCAGGCCAGGCCTGGGGGTTCTGGTTCCTCGAACGGGCCTTCCAGGGAGAGGGGGTAAGAACTTAGGGGTGGCAGCTAGGAAGGGTTCCTGTGCTTCCTCTGGTGCCCGTCCAGTAGGCCGGGGGAGGGCGGTCCTGTGTCCCCATGTGTGGTGCTGCCACCTCTTCCCTGTCCCCACGTCCCTTCACACCGACCCCTGGTTTCCTGGCCGCTGAGTGGGTGTTCCCACTGCAGGGCCTGGTCTGGTGGTTGGTATGCTTGCTTCTTGAGTGCTTCCTGCCTGCCAGTGTGGGGCAGGGGACCAGGACTCCCCTTCCCAATTTAGAGGACGGGACGTCATGTGGGTCTTGGGAGAACTCTGTGAGCAGTCCTGGAGGGCTGCCTGGAGGAGGGGATGCTTGGGCTGGCATTGAAGGACAATGCGGACGCCCCTGGTGCAAAGGGAGGAGGGGTCCCATCCTCATGGATTCACATCTTCTACGTGCCCTGTGCTGTCCCCACACCTGGCACCCCGCCCTCCCCATGGAGTCCCAAGGCTCTGTCCCTGCCCACCCACTGTCCCAGCCACTCAGGACGGCCACGGGACCAACTTTCCAGGGCCTCCTTTGGTCCTTGCAGAGACACAGAGAGCCCAGGAAGCTTCTTTCACTCTGTTTTTTTGGTTGTTGTTTTGTTTGTCTTGTTTTAATCTCTCTCTCTCTCTAAGGGAAAAATCCACGGAGAACTTCCAGTAAATAAAATCACCCACCTCGTTCCAGTGAATTGGTGAGTCAGCGGCTGCTGATTTGACGTCAGGACTGAGTCTCTACCGGGGGGACTCACAGGCCTCCAAGAATACATGTGTGGACCCCTAGGTTCAAGGACTAGAGCCTGAGGACCCCTCAGCCAGGCCCACAGGGCCCCCGCCTCCCCCTCACCTTCTCTCCCACCCCCCCACTCGTTCTGCTGTAGTACCACCCACCCCGAGCCCGTGATCACCCTCGGCGCTCCCCCCTCCCCCGCCGCCCCCGCTGCCTTTGGGCACACTACCTTCCCTGTCTCCGTCTTTTTTGCTTTTCCCCTTACTTGCTGGCCTGGCAAGCTCATGGCTCCCCAGGAGCCATGCCCAGCTGCTTCCCAGCCCCGCCCCCGGCCCCTACCCAGAGGGTGTGGACAAGAGTGCCCCCCCACCAGCTCCCCAGGCAGGTTCCTGCCCCCCCAGCACATTCCTAGGGGGCCCTGCACTCTTCCGTGTAACCTAGTCACGTTTGCCCCGCACCCCTTTCTGAGGCTGAGCTGACCAGTGGAGCTCTGTCACCCCCAGATCCACCCACAGAACTGCCACCCATGACAGGTGACACGCTCTGCCCCAGGACAGGGCTGCCGGGCTCAGAGCCACCTCCCCTCCCATCAAAGCCGCTGCTGGGCCTGGGCCACGGAGGTACCTACCCATGACCAGTAGTGGCGAGATCCTCCTCGCCTGCCATCTTCAGCAAGTCAAAGAGCCCTGGAACCACAGCCTGAGCGGTGTACCCCAGAATCACCGCTAAGTCTAGGGGGACACAGGAGGGAAGGATCATAGAACTGGCGGGGGGGTGGTGGTTACAGAGCCCTGGATATCCTGCCACCTATGGCGCTACGATCTTCTGAGAGCCTCAGGAGCCTCATCTGTAAAGTGGGCTGATAGAGCCAATGGAACAGGGCTGTGGACATAATCTCCTCCCCAGGTCCTGCACACAGTAGGTGCTCAATGAAGGCACAGCGACCTGCCACATGCTGCAGGTGGCATTGCACCCAGCTCCATCCTCAGGCACGACTGTCTGAAGCTCACTGTCCCCTTGCAGGCTCTGTGGTTTGGAGACGTGCCCTCAGCTTTCACCAGGAGTGGTTACAAGGAGCAGTTTTATGAGACTTGTCATGGCATTTGCTGTCCAGATGTTCTTGGGGACATTATCCATTTTTCATTTCTGGGCCACCTAGATGGAGCCTCATGGGAAAAGCATCTTTCAGAGCCAAGGGTGGAAAAATCTGTATGCTTTCCAGAGCACTGAATGACCACCACCTTTGATGGAGCATTTTCCTAACACAGGTATGCAGAGGCACCGCTCTGGTCAACCCTTGGGACAGTCATCTCCAGGCTGATGGACTGGTCTTATCCGCCTTCCCCAGGGGTCTCACACAATCCCCGTGTGACTTGATGGGAAGAAAGGAGGGAAGGCTTTTCCTAAGGGAGAGTGAAGACAATTGAACTGATCCTATTTCCCTTTTCACTTTGGCTGCCAGGAATCTCAGAGCCAAATTGAAGACTCCAACCGAAGCCTCCGTGCAGGACCTACTGGCCTGCATTTTCATGCACCACTCTTCTCCTTGTAGTTCAATTCCTATTGTCATTTATATTTCCTCTAACCTGGAAACTTCTGTATGTTTGCACTTCACTCATTTTTGCTATATCTTGCTTGGAGGCTGATGTCATCCTTCAAGTAAGGCAGGGTTTATTTTTTTGTTTTTTTTTGTCTTAAACATCTTTATTGGAGTGTAATTGCTTTACAATGGTGTGTCAGTTTCTGCTTTATAACAAAGTGAATCAGTTATACGCATACATATATCTCCATATCTCCTCCCTCTTGCATCTCCCTCCCACCCTCCCTATCCCACCCCTCTAGGTGGTCACAAAGCACCGAGCTGATCTCCCTGTGCTATGTGGCTGCTTCCCACTAGCTATCTGTATTACATTTGGTCGTGTATATATGTCCATGCCACTCTCTCACTTTGTCCCAGCTTGCCCTTCCCCCTCCCCGTGTCCTCCAGTCCATTCTCTACGTCTGCGTCTTTATTGCTGACCTTTTTTTTTTTTCTTAGATTCCATATATATGTGTTAGCATACGGTATTTGTTTTTCTCTTTCTGACTTACTTCACTCTGTATGACAGACTAAGGCAGGGTTTGAAGAAAGGACAGACCCAACCACTGCCCCCAAATCCCACATGGCCCCCCAGTCCCAGGAGCAGACCCTCCACTTCCCCCCTCCTTGTCTTCTAAGGTGACGTCCATTCTGAACCTGCAGTGGATACTGTCTTTGGAGGGAGGACGCGTGGACCCACACACTCCAGAGGGAATTTTTGACTCACGGAACTTGGAGCCTAATGGGATGCCTGGCCCCGGGCCTTCATTCTGGGTGACAAAGAAGCCAAGAGAGGGTGGGTGGCAGGTCTTAGGTCACACAGCATGATGGTGGCTCTTCCGGCGTTCACCCACACAGGACGTGCACCAGCTCGCCCACCGCCGGCTTCCAACAAGGCAGCGGTCTCCTGAATGGAGATCCTACATAAACATGAGGCTCATTTATTATGATGATTGAGTGTCAGTTGCCTTGGCTAGAGGCTTTGGGACCAGAATGAAAACTGGAGACAGGGGGATGTTTCTGCCTGTCAAACCTCTCAGCAACCACCCTGAAAGCAGCCACCAGTCCTTACCGTGGGGCTGGTAAACATCGTTGCCAGGGCCACCATGGAGCGGAAATGGCCAAGTCCACAGAAGCAAGGCTTGGTTTCTGAGAAGTAAAGGAAAAGAAACTTTCAAAACGATACCTGTTTGAGCTCTTCAGCCCACTTCCCTTGCTTATTTCCGGCCACCTGGAATGCTTTGTGACATGCTGCCAGCGGGCAATGCAGCGCACGTATGCATGCCTGCTCACACGGGCAGGCGCTGGCACACACACCCCTGTGCGCGGGCACATGCATTCACACACTCACACACACACGTGCTCACACACACACAAAGCACACACGTGTGCACACACTCACACGCACACATAAAGCACATGCCCACGCTCATACACGTGCATGTGCTCACACGGGTGCACCCGTGGTCACGCACACACGCCTGCACGCGCAGAGCACGAGAGCGCTGTCTAATGGGAGGCCAGTCCCTCCCCGAGCCATCACCGGTGATTAATGTGGATGCGGTAATGGCTCCGGGGGCTGTTCTAATCCCGTGTCGAGCAGCATTCTCAGCCCCAGTAGCCGGAGTCTGGGAAAAGCTGCGCCTCTCTGTCAAAAAATATTGGCAGCTGGAGAGCAGAGCTTGCAAAGCCCAAGAGAACCGCGGCACTTTTCGGAGCTGCGGCAAAATGATAGCCGCAATGCGCCCCTGTCCTCAAGGGCTCCCTGCAAACCCACCCCCCAAGGGGATCTGAGGTCCCTGGAGCCCGCACAGACCTCCCTCGCCCCTCCCCACCCAAACAGCTCCTTTCAGCGCCTTCTGGCTCCTGCCCTGAGGTGGGGGGCTGCTGGCAAAGGGTGCCTGGTGGGCATTTCCTGGGGGCGGGGGGAGGCCGCTCGCCCGCCCCCTCCCTGTGTCAAGCCGCGGGGCGCCCCTCCTCTCTGAGCCCACCCAGAACTGGGACTGAATCTTGGTGAAAAAGATTGATGGCAAAGGATCAGAGCCCTGGGGAGGTTCCTGCCAGGCGGAGGCCTGGGAAAATTGAAAACATCACATCAACAGTGTCTCGGGATGGAGGAACTCGGAGTGGCATCTTGAAAGAAAACATCAGTCTGGGTTACTGCATTAATAATTCAGGGCTGGGGGAGGGGAGGAAGAGGAGCCGGCTCAGCCTGATAGCAGTAGGGGTCCCCCGGGACCTTGCTGCCCCCTTCCTGCGGTGCGCTGCGGAAAGGGGCCAGCAGATTTGAACGCCTGCCCTGTGCTACGTGCTTTACACAAACTGATCTTCACAGCAACCCTGGGGCCGGGTGGGCGGTGCTAACCGGTCCCCACGTACAGAAGAGGAGGGGCTGAGCCTGAGGCCCCGCGGCTCCCCATGGCCACCCGGCGGGGGGACCAGAATGGGGCCTGACCTCCTGCACTCACCCCCTGGGGCCCCAGCCCACCAGGCATACTTCCGTGAGCGGAAGCTGTAACTACACTTGTCTGAACTCAGAGCTGAACAGCCTCCCGGAGCAGGATATGGGATTGGGGTGGCAGTGAGGTCGTCGCGGGAGCAGAGACTCCCGGAGAGGGTGGGCTCAGCCTTGCAGAGGACAATGTGGTGGAGGTCCGAGCCATGAGGGGGCAGGGTGCCCAGGAGCCCGAGCATGCAGTCTGGCTGGACAAGGGGCTTCCCGGAAAGGCAGGGCTTGGCGGTGGGCCCTGACAAGGGTGTGGCCCCCCCATCAAGCAGCAGGGCCTGTCCCAGGACCCCCAGCTGGGCTGCCCAGAAGGGGAGAAACAAACGGAAATGTCACAGTCCCTGTATCCCCAGGAGGGTATTTGGTGCTCCTGCAACGCCCCCAGGCCTGTGTGTGTGCAAAGCGTGTGTGGTGGGGTGTGCGTGTGCGCTCTGTGTGTGCGTGATCGTGTATGGGGAGGGGCTGTGATCACGGATATTCGGGAATTTCCCAGTCGCAGGCAGAGTCCTGGCCCCAAGCCCTCTGGGGCAGGACAGCCGGGGCCCTGGGCTGACCACCGAGGGGGTCCTCTCGCCTGCCCAGGCTGTCTCCCTTCTGGCCAGGGCTGGCCCGCCAGCACCTCCGGGTGGACCCCTGCCAGGTGTCCTGGCTCACACTGCCCCCCAGTGGCCATCCTGGGTGCCCAAGGGCCTGGGGCCGGAGTGGACAGAGAGCTGGCAGACAAGGTCCCAGAGTGACCAAGGCTACAGTCCATAGGGGGGGTCTGTAGCCTTGGTCACTCTGGTAGGGGGTCCATGCCCTACGGCCCCTCTAAAAGAATGGCAGATATTCTGGCCTGAGACCTCCGGACCCACCAAGATGGTACCCGACACCTTCCACCAACCTCGGAGAGTGAAGAACCAGCCCCCTTCAACTGCCTGTACTGCCAGAGGATGGGCCAGCCCTCCGGTCCACCAGCATCTCACGGAGGCCTCTGCTCCATCACATCCCTGCCTCAGACCTCGGTTGCCGCGTCTGGATCGGCACGGCCTGGGGGTCCTCGCAACTCAGACATCCTGTGAACTTAGGACTGTAAGATCTGCTGGTGAGGGTCTGAGAGCTGCTGGGGGATGTAACCCTCAGACCCCCCCCCCTTGGAGGGGACCCTTGAGGCCCCTCCAGGGTTGGACCGTGCGTCCACTCCCAGAGCTGCAGTGGGAAGGGACCAGAGCCAGCCCACTCAAGGAAAACTCAAAGGAAGAGGAGCCCCTCCCTGGGCCAATGGGGACACAGAGGGCAGGGAGCTGGGCCCAGGGCCCCCAGCTCAGCACATTTTCAAGAGTTGCTATTTCAGGAAAGAGAGTGCCCAGCAGAGAAAAGCACTTGTGAGTGAGAGGCAAAGTGGTCCTTTCACGGCCGAGGTGACAGAGGGGGCGGCCAGCAGGCAGGGGGGCAGGGGGCGGCGGGGGGGGGGCTATTCTCTCACCACAAAAGTTCCCTCAAATGGCCAGGGTCATGGTCAGAGCTTGGCCTTTCTTGCAGGGTTGCCAGATAAAATACAAGAGTTACACGTGAGTCTCTGAGAAACATGTAATCTTTGGGACATATGTACGCCGCCGGGGGGGGGGGGGGCGGGGGGGGGGGGGGGGGGGGCTATTCTCTCACCACAAAAGTTCCCTCAAATGGCCAGGGTCATGGTCAGAGCTTGGCCTTTCTTGCAGGGTTGCCAGATAAAATACAAGAGTTACACGTGAGTCTCTGAGAAACATGTAATCTTTGGGACATATGTACACCGAGACGTTATTTGTTGTTCATTGGAAATTCAAGGATAACCGGCTGCCTGTATTTGTATTTGCCGACCTAGCAACAGCAGCACGGTCTCTCCCCCGGGCCGGCAGTGACTTCTCTCTCCCCCTGGCACAGAGGAGGCCACAGGGGCTCAGGGTCCATCCCTCTCCGAATCCCCATCTAGGACTGACCGAGCCATGGGCAGCTGGAGCCCACCATCCAGGGTCGCGTGGCTGCCCACATCCCTGGGGTCGTGAACACAAAAGACCGAGTTTAAGGGCCAGTCCCATCTGCGGCCTTAGCAGCCACACGCCCGGTGCATATCGATTGGATTGGTCTCCAGGCATCTCTACGGAGGTTTCGGTAGAAACACTCACTTTCTTCTCACCAAGGGGCCGACACGGACCTCCAACCACGTGGAAGAAGGAATGCTGTGGAATGTTCCTGTCCCCCTCCCTCCTGCCCCACGGCCGGTCTTGGACCTTATCTTCTGCGCCGTGTCCCCGAAGCCCCCTAGAGTTAACCCCACAGCTGCTGGCCTGAGCTCAGGACCACAGGGTATAGACAGGCTTCTTGTAGCTAATGTGGAGGGCTCTGTGTTTGGCACGGGGTCCCTGGGAGGGGTCTGAGGCCCAGGGTCTAAGCTGTGAAGACGCCGATGCCGCAAGTGTCTGGGTGCAGCCTTTGATCCCCCTCTCTTTCCCACCTGCCCTGCTGCCCCCTCCCAGGACTGCGGGGCTCCGTGACCACTCCTGACACCCCCTCCTCCTGCGTGCCCCAGCCATGCCCGCTGGCAGGGAGCATCCAGTCTCACGGAGCAGCATCCAGGTGAGGGGACCCCAGCCCGGGCAGGCTGCAGAGGGCCAGACCCAGCTCCACACCACGAGGGCAAACAGGAGCTGGGCCACGGAGAGCAGGGGCTTCTGGGCTGAGGGAAGAAGAGACTGGGGGTCTGAGAGTTCCTTCTGGGGGGAGATGGGACCCGAAGGTTGGAGTGAGACGGGCAGGGGAAGGCCAGGGGCCGGCACGCTCTTGCTGCGATGGGCGAGATGATAAATATTTTAGGCGCCGAGGGCCATATGGTCCCTGTCGCACCTACTCAACTCTGCCACGAACCAGAGTCACCGTGTCTGGACGGGCATAGCTGTGTGCCCAAGGAAACCTCACTCCCCAAGCTAGAGGGTGGGTCAATGTGGTCCGCAGGCCACGGTTTGCCAACCCGCCCGGTCTAGACTCAAGAAGACAGGAGGGAGCCATGGGCCTGGGGCCAGGGAGCAGGGAGGGGAGTGAGGATGGCGGAGCTCGGAGAGTCCTGCTTCCAGAACCGCACGAGGCTGGGCATCGCAGAGCCAGTGGGGGAAAACGGGGTGGCCTGTTCCCATGCCCCCCTCCTGTCCAGAAGGAGGAGGAGTGAGTGAGGGGGCACAGTGACACCAGACGGAGTCCATCCCAGCAAAGGGGCGCCCAGGGGGTGGTCCCAGACCCCCAGAGGAAATCAAGAGAGGAAGTGAGGCGAGAAAGCTGTGGGTCTGGAAACAGGGAAGGAAGGAGATTCTTTGCCCCAAGGCCAAGTTTTCTGGGCCGCAGAGGAAAGGGGGAGGACATCCTCTAGCCTGGCCTGGGAGCAGGCCACCCTGGGCACCAGGCTCTAGAGCTGAGGGTGGCCGCCATTCTCCCGCCTCGAGGTGGGTCCAGGGTCCGCAGGCGGGTGAGAGGGTCTGGAGGACGCAGGCTGCCCTCCGGCATCGACCCCTGATCTCCCGAGCGCACTGGCGCCCCCTGCCGGGGGGCAGCCTCCAGACCCCTGGACTCCCACCTGGTGTATCCAGAGGAGGCACTTAGTCTTAACTTCCAGCCTCCCCCCAGTCTCTGGGGCAGAGACGAGATACCTTTCTGGTAAATTTGGCCGATTTCCTGAGCTCGGAGGGCTGGCTGCCCCTGTCCGACTCAGCGCCTCCAGGGCCTCTGATAGAACCAAGGGCTGCAATGCCTGTCCAGCCCCCTGCTTCCAGGAGGTTCTCAGACCCTGGACACTGTCCTCCATCCCTCGAGCCATGAAGTGGTGCCCGTCCTCCACAGGACAAAGGCCAAGCCCCCTGCGTGGCCCTCCAGGGCTCCAAAGCTCTCCTACTGACCAGGCCCCCCTGTGGCGCCCTTGCTCTTCACACAGACCCTGGGAGGTTCTCCAGGCCCCCTCGCCCTGTTTCTAAGACTGTCCGAGACCTGGGTCTGAGCTGAGGTCCACCACGTCACAAAAGGAAGCCCTCTCCAGCTCTAAGTAGCACTGCAAGGCAACGGGACAGTGGAGACCAGCGGAAGTCACTCAACGTCAAGTGCACGGTGGTTCCCCAAGGGGGCGGAGAAGCCAGGTCAACCACCAGCCCCGGCAGAGCTCCAGGCACTGGCCGTGATAGTATTACCATCCCAGGCTGTAAAGTTTCTTCTCCCCAGCCTTCCATGAGCTTTCAGGGGCCGGGGCCGTGTCCCCTCGTGCCCGTGTTCCTTGGGGAGGCCACAGCCTCCAGTACTCAACAGATGCACGGTCAACGGTCAATGAATTGGGGGATAAACGAAGAGTATCTGTTCTTTGCTCTATCTGAAATGTGATGATCAAATATAAAGTTTCAACTAACCTAAGCCAAAGTGGATGCAGTGTCTTTTCTCAACAGTGATTCTCAAGGAACAATTTCCATAATTATTCCGGAGGTTTACGTCTGCTCACCACTCAACAAGTGATGTTTGACATTTTCACTGATATTTTCACTGTTCCACGTGGACTCCTCGCGGCTCAGCACCCACGATTCCTGGCAAGGAAGCAGCTTGCAAGAAGCACTTGATGAATGAATGAATGAAGAAATCAACAAAGGTCGCTCGTCACAGGCTACCCTGGAGTAGCCTGCCGGTCAGTGTGTCTCTTTCCTTAGACTGTGAGCTCCTGGAGGGCAGGAAAGATTTCTCATCACACCTGTAGAAATAAGGGCATCACACTCCCATTCTATGAACTAGACCACCGAGATCCCAAACGACACCTACAAAGGTACAACAATGGGACCCATAAGGACAGCACCACTCTGGGATTCTGCCAGGAAGCCCTACTCAGTGGTTTCTGGGTCCTTGGGCAGACAGGCGGCTCTCCGAGGCTGAGCAGAAGGGAAGTACTGCCTTAGATCCTGGCCCCTCACGCTTATGTGTGCACCGCCCTGCCCTCTGCTCAGAGAGCTCAGTCCCTTGAAACACACCCCTTTGAAAGATTGAAAGGGCAGGGCTTCCCTGGTGGCGCAGTGGTTAAGAATCCGCCTGCCAATGCAGGGGACACGGGTTCGAGCCCTGGTCCGGGAAGATGCCACATGCCGCGGAGCAACTGAGCCCGTGCGCCACAACTACTGAGCCTGCGCTCTAGAGCCGGTGCTCCGCTACAAAGCCCATGCACCACAATGAAGAGCAGCCCCCGCTCGCTGCAACTAGAGAAAGCCCGTGCACAGCAACGAAGACCCAACGCAGCCATAAATAAATAAATACATTTATTAAGAAAAACAGAAGAAAGGGCACTTTCCAACAAAACGGGATCAGCGTGCTCGCCGTCCTCCTCTTCCAGTGCCTTCTGTCTTTTGGGCTGATTTGTAAGACTCACAAGAGAAGCCCGAGATGGAGGGAAGGATTTGGTTAAGAAGAAAAGCTCATCGCACGTTGGCTGGGGCTTGGTGATCTCCCTGTTTCACATCTGAGAAGTAGCACATGCGTGTGGATCTCCCGGGCCACGTGGCGAGACCCGCGTGTGCCTTAGAACGAGAGTACACGGGTTCAGGCTGTGGGCACACAGATGCAGATGTTTCGGCTCTGAGAGCTCCAGATGTGGCCCATTGTTCTGTAGTTTCCCCTGCTGCAGCTCGATCCTCCAAAAAAGAACTTAAAGAAGCAAAGAACTGAACCATTAAAATCGCATCAACAAAGCTTCCCCCGGGCCCACACTCCACTTTTTGTTTTCTTTCACGGAGGAAGTCTGCTTCCAAAACTTTGAGATTAATGACTAAATTCATTGCACGTTCCAGCTTCCTAAAATGATCGATTTAAAATTTAAAATTCACTGGATTTTTAAATGCCCTAAAGCATTTGCATTTCACCCAAATCACCAGTGTAAACAGTGGAGGACTCCACATCTCCAGAGTCAGACAGACACAGGGGGCGAGGGGTGGGACTCGGGCCCCCACTTTTGAAACAGGTCACCTCAGGGATGTCACTTGGCTTCTCTGAAGCTCACATCCCTCCCCTGTGAAAAGAGGAGGGTGATGTTCTGAGAGGTCAGCAATAGGAACTGGGAAGAAAATGGGTGGAAAGATCCTGAGAGGTCAGACAGGGGCGAGCTCCAGGCACCTGATCCGATGATGATAGAAATCTGTCATTAAGTTAGAAGCCATTGCTTTTTCCTGCTGCAATGGCCTGACCCCAGGGTTGGAAAGGATCTTGGAAATTGTTTGGCCTGCTTTCTCCTACGGGGAAAACGAGCCTCAGGCCAAGGGGCTTCTGTGGTCAACAGAATAAAGCACCCCTCCTTCCCGCCCCCTACGCCCGCGCCGCCAAAGATGTTGACATCCTAATCCCAGGAATCTAGGAATATGTTACCTTACATGGAAAGGGGATTTTGCAGAGGCAATTAAGTTAAGGATTTTGAGATGGGGTATTTTTTTTAACATCTTTATTGGAGTATAATTGCTTTATAACAAAGTGAATCAGTTATACACATACATATGTTCCCGTATCTCTTCCCTCTTGCATCTCCCTCACACCCTCCCTATCCCACCCCTCTAGGTGGTCACAAAGCACCGAGCTGATCTCCCTGTGCTATGCGGCTGCTTCCCACTAGCTATCTATTTTACATTTGGTAGTGTATACATGTCCATGCCACTCTCTCACTTCGTCACAGCTTACCCTTCCCCCTCCCCGTATCCTCAAGTCCATTCTCTAGTAGGTCTGTGTCTTTATTCCCATCTTACCCTTAGGTTCTTCATGACCTTTTTTTTTTT
>NC_041224.1:178915259-178932446 GCF_002837175.3 Physeter macrocephalus
CATCTCCTAGAGAAATGGAAATAAAAACAAAAATAAACAAATGGGACCTAATGAAACTTAAAAGCTTTTGCACAGCAAAGGAAACCATAAAGAAGACCAGAAGACAGCCCTCAGAGTGGGAGAAAATATTTGAAAATGAAGCAACTGACAAAGGATTAATCTCCAAAATTTACGAGATGGGGTATTATCCTGGATTATCTGGATGGTCCCCATCTAATCACACGAGCACTTAAGAGGGGAGAGGCTTTCTTGGCTGTGTTCCCAAAGAGATGAGGTAAAGGAAGAAAGGTCAGAGACATGGTACTCTGCTGGCTTTGAAGAAAGAGGAAGGGGCCACGAGCCAAGGAATGTGGGCACCTCTAGGAGCTGGAAAAGTCGAGGAAATTGATGCTCCCCAGAGCCTCCAGAATGAGCTCAGCCCTGCCCACACCTTGACGCTAGGCCAGTGAGACTCAAGTCAGACTTCTGACATCCAGAACTGTGAGGTAAGAGATGTGTGCTGTTTTAAGCCCCTGAGTGTGTGCGGAACGGTTAAAGCAGCAACCAGAAACTTAGTCCAAGGTCAGGCTCCTGGCTCCCAGCTTGGGCTTGTGCCCCAGGGCTCTGTGCTGTTTCCCCCGAAAAGTGGTCCTAGCAGCTGGCATACCCCCCTTCCCTCCGGGAGATAGAGCAGAGACGCTCCCTGTTTCTCCCAGCAGCCTTGCTGGTTCATTCATCCATTTATTATTCAGCAGGTATCTACTGGGCACACGCTCTGCACCAGGCGCTGATCTAGGCACTGAGGACACCACCGTGGGGTCATACAAGGTCCCTGCCCTGCAGATCCCGATCCTGAAGGGCCTTCAGGGTGAAGCCCTCGAGGCACCCAGATGCTCCGGGCAGCCTCGGAGGATAGATGGACAAATAAAGGGTGGTCTATCCATACAATGGAATACGACGCAGCAGTGAAAAGGAAAGCAGTACTGACATGCACTGCAATGTGGATGAATTTCAGTAACATCATATGCTAAGCGGACAAAGCCAGACTCAAAAGGCCACGTATTGTATGGTTCCTCTGATATGAAATGTCCAGAACAGACAAATCCGTAGAGTCAGGTAGTAGATTAGTGTCAGCCAGGGGCTGGAGGGAGAAGGTAGGGTGTGATTGCTTAATAGGTATGGGGTTCTGTAAGTAGGAGTTCTCAGAGAAATAGCTCCAGTAGGAAATATATAGAGAGAGGGGGATTTATTATGAGGGTTTGGCTCTCACAGTTATGGAGGCTGAGAAGTCCCAAATCTGATGTCTGCAAGTTGAGGGTCCAGGAAATTGGTGCTAGAGTTCCAAGAAGGGCCAAACACTCGGAGTACCAGTGTCGGGGCAGGAAAGACGGTGTCTCAGCTGAAGCAGAGAATTCACCCTTCCTTTGCCATTTTCTTCTATCCAGGCACTCACCAGATGGGAGGATGCTTGTCTGCATGGGTAAAGGGCAATTTTCTCCACTCAGGCCACCAACGCAAACGCTAATCTCCTCCAAAAACACCCTCACAGACACCCCCCCGGAGATAATGTTTTCACCAACGATCCGGGCATCCCGGAGCCCGGTCAAGTTGATACGTAAAATTAACCATCACAGGGGGTTTCGTATGGGGGGATGAAAAAGTTTTAGACCCCAAACAGAACCAAACAGGCAACGAAGCAACGTGCATCTGGTTGGTTCTGTCCCAAACGCATCAAGAGGTCCAGGAGGGTCTGTGGGTTTGGTGGCAGGTACCCACCTGCAGGTCAGGCAGCCCTCACGTCTCCTACGGAGGATGGAGATGGGCACCCTGATCTTGTAAAGTGTGTGCAGCGGCCTGCTGAGAGCTGGCCCCCGCCTCCGCAAGGGTCCACCTCCTCCCAGGGCGCCCTTCTCAAGGGGGCCGATCAAGCCCCTCACTTACTGCAGCCCACTGCCTGCCCCATTTCACATGGTTCGGTTATCACCTGCATTTGTTTATCTTTTTAATTCAGTCCCAGTGGGAGCCTGTCTTACAGCAGACCCTGACGGCTATGCAAGAGTTAGAAGGGAGTTTGAAAAAACATAATGGACTTAGGAGAAGAATCCGGAGAGAGAGAGAGAATTGTGAGTGTCTGTGCCCGTGTGTGCTGCCCAGCTGTGGGGGAAGCCTGGGGAAAAGTATCTGAGAACGATTTGGCAAACCTGGGACACAAGGCGACTCTGTTCCCCTGAAGGCTCAAACCCCAGAGATGCTTACACACCAAGACAACATATATTTCACAATTCATCCAACATTGAGCAGCATTGGGTACAAATGCTTCCAGAATTTTCATTAACCAATTTAAACATTTGTCTAGAGAAGGGACCAAAATGTTAAAATGAAGAAACATCTTAGGGACAAATGGGGGAAAATCTCAACCCACGATCTGCATGCAAGACCCTCTTGTTGGGGTTCAGGGCTTTGCCTTCACGGGACTCTGTGTCCCTCGCCAGCCTGGCCCCAGGGTAGACAGTCCCATGGTTCAGAGAAGGGCAGGGTTGCCCAAAGGCTGCAGCCATCCAGACAGGCATGCGCTGAACCAACCTGTCCGGCTTATAGACGTACGAGCTGATTGCTTGAAATAAAGTCAGCCGTTCCTCCAGCTAATGTGTGGATGGTGGGATCAATCGGGTACACAGAAACAGATTACCAAGCAGGTGGCTTCGGGCTAAAGATAAATTGTGTCCTCATGTAACTTAGCAGAGTGGGAAGCAGACAGCTCCTAATATGCAAAGCAAGACTGTGTAATTACTTATTGCTGCGGGAAGCCCAGGCTGCGGCTCTCTCTTGGCTGCAGAAACCCCAGAAGACCCTTCCCTGGCGGAAATGTTCCTGCTGGAAGTGCCACCCTGTGCTCCAACTGAGATCGGGGCTGGTTCTCCGGACGGGGTGGGGGGGCGGGTGCCAGGGGGATGACACAAGCCCTTGCCTGCCCCCTCACAGCGGAGAGCAAAGAGGCCAGGGGACACACTCACTCCGGGCTGAGAGTCACATCCTGTTCCCAGCAGGACAGTTCTTGGAGGCATGACCCTTCCTCCTTGCCTGAGTTAACCTCCCCAGACGTCGGACCTGGCAAATCGGCCTCCAAGGTTGGAACAAACCTGCTTGCCACACGTTTCTCCAACTTCTCACACCCCTGCTGTACTTGGCCTTTGTCCATAATGTAAGCCCTTTGGGCACTTGTCCTCTCCCTTACTTCTTTTTTTTTTTCTTTTTTGGAAATAATTAGAGATTCACAGAAACTTGCAAAAATGGTACAGTATCTCACGCACCCTTCCCCCAGTTTCCCCCAGTGATAACAACTTGCATAACTGTAGTTCAGTATCAAAAGCAGGAAACTGACCTCAGTGTAACCCACAGACCTTATTCAGATTTCACCAGTTTTACATGCTGTCTTAGTCTGCTTGGGCTGCCGGAACAAAATACCACAGACTGGGTTATTTAAACACCAGACATTTATTGCTCCTGGTTCTGGAGGCTGGGAAGTCCAAGATCACGTGGCTGGCCTATTCAGTTCCTGGTAAGGGCTCTCTTCTTGGTTTGCAGACAGCAGCCTTCTCGCCGTGTCCTCACAGAGGGGAGAGAGATTACCTCTCTGGGTTCCCTTTTATTAGGGCACTAATCCTAACATGAGGGCTCCACCCTCATGACCTAATCACCTCTCAAAGGCCCCACCTCTAATACATCACATTGGGCATTAGGCTTCAACATATGAATTTGGGGTGGGCACAGCAGTCCATAGCATGTGCATCGTTATGTGCGTATTTAGTTCTATGCAATTTTATCACATGGGTGCATGCATGTAACCACCACCACAATCAAGATGCAGAACCATTCCATCACCTGGAGGATCCCCCTCGCTGCATACTTACTGTCATACTCCCTCCCTCTTTTTCCCTCTCGCCATCTCTAGCCCCTGGCAACCGCTAATCTGTTCTCTAATTTTGTCATTTTGAGAATGTTATATGTAACGTTTCGAGATCAGTTTTTTTCACTCAGCCTGGTGTCCCTGAGCTCCATCCTCACTGTGTGTACCCAAGTCTGCTCCTTTTTGTTCCCGGGTAGTGGTCCACAGACCAAGGTACAGTGGTTTATCTAGCTATTCATCCATTGAATGGCATTTGAGTCTCCAGTTTCTGGCTGTTGAAGCTGCTACAAGCACCATGCACAGGTTTTTGTGCAAACAGAAGTTCTCATTTCCCTGGGATAAATGCCCAGGAATGTAATTTCTGGCTTCTAAGGTAAGTGTTATGTTTAGTGTTTTTTTGTTGTTGTTTGTTTTTTTAAAACTGCCATACTTTCCCAGAGTGGCCATTTTACATTCTCAGTTAATGTATGAGAAATTTCATTTCTCTGCATCTTCACCAGCATTTGGTGTTATCACCATTTACTTTTCTGAGTATTCTGTAGAATGTCCTTCAGTTGGGAGACACTGATGTTTTTCTCATGGTTGTCACTCTTCTTTATTTTGGCTGTTCTGATAGGCAGGTAGTGGTATCTCACTGTGGTTCCTGTTTTTTGCCCATTTCCTAATTGGATTGTTTGTTTGTATACTGTTGAGTTTTGAGAATTCTTTATATATTCTAGATACAAGTCCTTTGTCAAATATACGCTGTGTCAGATACGAGCTACCGAGCCTGTAGCTTGCTTTTTCTCTCTCTGAATGGAGTTCTTCATAGCTCAAAATCTCTTAATTTCAATGAAGGCCGATCTATCATTTTTCCTTCCATAGATTGTGCTTTTGGTGTCGTTTCTGAAAACCCTTCACCAAGTCCTCAGATCCCAAAGTTTTTCTCCTATGTGTTTTTCTGTAAGTTTTACATTTTTACATGTTTACATTTGAATCTTTGATCCATTTTGAGTTGATTTCCATACACAATGTGAGGTTTAGACTTTATTTTTAGGCCAGTGGGTGTTCAATCACTCTGGCACCCTGTGCTGAAATATCCCCTCCTTTTAATACACGGAAGTTCTCATCTTCCACGCGCCCCACTCCAGACCCGTTGTGCCGTACCTGATTCCTGGAACCTCCAGACTCCTCTCCATTCCTCCTTGGGCTCCCAGCTGAGCCTCCCTTTTCACCCTCCGAGTACACCCTGCCTTCTCCCACCCCCCAGATGTCTGGGGACACAGGCAGAGCCCCGCCCACCATCGCTCTGTTCCCGGAGGCGTCCGCCAGCCTCACTGTTCTCTCCCCAAACCATCATTCCTCACGCACTTGGCCAGCCTGGAGGGGGACGGCACTCGTTCCTTGGCTCCGCTCCCTTGACCCCTCACCACTCATGACTGAGAATGTCGTCCCAGGTCCCCACCTGCACCCCTTCATCCTTGCATGTCCTCCCCTGAGCCCACCCCCAGCTTCCAGCCACAACATCCGGTCCCTCCAGCCCTGTCGTCAGCCCTTCCCAAACCCCAAACCTTAGCCTTCCCAGGACCTCTCCCGGGTGAGCCTTGTGTCCCCTCCTAACTGCCTGTGGCCTCTTCACGCCTTCCTGTGGACTCAGACCATCTTTGAAGAACGATGTGACCTCTGTCCTCTGAGCCCCAGACCCGTATCCCAGAGCTGCTGGGCAGGTCACAGGCCTCTGCCGACATCACCACGCCCGAATCTTAACTCGCCACCTCCCTCTCCTCCTCCTGCGCTCCCTGGGTGCGAACAGCGGCGGCAGTGACCCTGCCACTCAGAGCGGGCCCCACCCCCAGCCTCTCTCCTCCCACGGCGGCAGTGACCCTGCCACTCAGAGCGGGCCCCACCCCCAGCCTCTCTCCTCCCACCCTCTGGACGTCCCCTCTATCACCCCCCACCCTTGACTGGGGCCACTGTTTCCATCTCTTCTGCCCCTCCACCGCCGGCTTCTTCCTGTTCACACAACTCCATCTCGCTGCCCTCTAATCCATTCTCCTCACTGCAGGGAGACATGCACGCCTGAACGTCTCACCTGTCATGAGAACCCGCCTGGCTTAAAGCCCACACTCCTCATCCTGCCACACGATGCCCTGTGGACACGGCCTCCACTGCCTCCCTGGCACCCCCGCCCTCAGGTCTCCCCACATTCCTGGAGACCCATTCCTCAGCCATTCCTGGCCTCTTGTTTCCAGGTGTTCGCCCATTCTGTTCCTCTGCTTGGCATGCTAGTCCACCCTTTTCATTGGTCAGTTCTGATCCGGTCTTCCGGTCTCCACGGAAGCATCGTCTTTTCTGAGAAGCTTTCCCTGACCCCTCTGCTTCGCACACCTTCCCTGACCCCAGGAGACCCTGGTCTCCATCAATAATTGCTTATCAATGTCTGTCTCATGACCTAGAGTGTAGGATACATGAGGACAGGCCTCCTCCCGCTCTGGGCCTCCATTTCCCCATCTGTAAGGGGGCAGCATTAGACTCCAAGATGTCAAAGACCTACATCCTCTTAGAGGTCCAGGTCTGAGTTTTATTTCATTCTGTCTCCCCGTGTGACAGAGAAGGGGCTTGGGGAGTGTGTGTTAAGTGGAAGAGAGAACGGTGGGGAGAAAAATGCAAGAAAAGGAACAGCAGGAAGAGGAAAGCAAATGCAAGACAATGCGGTTAAAACAAGTCCAGCTCAAGAACAGTGGGAACCCTGGAGTCACAGAGGGGGACCAAACCAGCCGGCAGACACCCCAGATGAGGGCAGACGAGGGTTGTCAGGGCTGGAGAGACGAGTCCTCGGTGAAATTCCGCGGGGGGACACTGGGCCAGAGGGGTGGCTGGTGCGGACACTGTCATGGCCGGTCTGGCCGTCCCCGGTAGAAGGAGCTGGGGAACCGCAGCCCCGCCAGAATGACTACGGCAACCTGCAGGACACCCACCTCCCCGCCCCCAAAGCCCATCACAAAGCTTTTGCCCAAACTCCCTCCCTGGAGCCAAAGATGCCGCCTCTAGTAGCTCATGCTTCCCAACCTGGCCTTTCCTAGCAACTGCATCACCTCGAATGCTTGCCAGAGACAGTTATGGGCCAGCTGTACCCGCAGTGACTGTGGACACTTAAGAGCCAGACCCCAGCCAGCCAGGTGCACCTGGCCATGCCCTTGGCTGTGGTCTGCCGGGGGAGCACGTCCTTCACTGCCCGGGGCTCACAGCCCAGCAGGGACCCAACGCCCAGCCGTGGCCCCTGCCGTTCGGCCGTGGAGAATTTGTATGAGTTTTCACGTTTGGGCTCAGCTTGGGCGTGAACCACTCAGACGAACCTTGCGTCACTGGTGGGGCGAGGACGACACAGAAGGGACCACTCACTGCCCGCTGCTGTCACGGTCCACGAGCAGGAGGCCATGGGGAGTGCTCCCAGCCCAGGCCAGGATGCAGCGCCCCGGAGTCCGGGTCCTTCCATCAGAGAGAGATGGTGGTCCGGGCCAAGATCAGCAGCGTGTGGCTGGCACAGCTTGGGAGGCATGACCGTGGACCCCAGTTCTCCTCCGCCGTGTGACCCCGAGCTCGGGGCAGGGCCGGCCACGTGATCTCTGGGTCCCTGTGCAAAAGGAAAATGTGGGGCTGGCTCCCTGTGAGGAGTTTCTAAGCAGTGTGGCCCTTCTGAGAATGGGTCCCCAAAGCCAGCCCAGCTTGGGAGCCCCAAACATAGATTGGCCTCCGTGCCTGAAGAGATGGATAGCAAGCTATAAGAATGGCCTCCTTTTGCTGTTTTATCCCCTCATGCGTTCCCCCAAATGCTCTTTCTCTACCACACCCCCCTGCTGACTTTAAACTGTGGAGTGCCTCGCACAATGGAATCTTCCAGATTCTTCTGTGGGTTTCCACTCAGGAAACGTCATCAGCTCTGTGCCTCAGCTTTCCCATCTGTGAAGTGGGGGTGCTGGGCCCGACGGGGGCTGGTCTGGTCTACTTGGAACAGGCCAGCGAGTCCCGCAAGCTGCCCTGGCTCGGTTCTGAAGGCAGGGTCTTGCGGGGTCGTGGAGAGCAGGCCCCCCTAGGGCTCCGGCCGCACCCTGACGCTGTCCGCCCATCTCCCTCTGGTCTCACCCCCAACTCTGTCTTACTTTCCTCTCCTGGTGTTTTTAACAAGGATCCCACATACTTGGACCAAACCCAAATGTTACCCTGGAGGCCACCAATAAATTTTGTAGGCAAATAAAATTGACTGCAAATTAGCAATAAGAAGCCTTAAATTAACAGGATGTAATTTTATGAGTATCTCACAAACTAGTCAAAGATGTATGTCAGCCCGGGGTGAGTCAAGCCTTTCAAGTGTCTTTCATTATATAATGCTGCTAATTTTTCTCAAATGTAAGCAATGTGTTTTCTTCCTAAACATTATGTTCTTTGTCCCGCAATTTGGAAAAATAAATTCCCCTTAAAGCCCGGCTTTGCTCAACCACAAAACAAGGCAGGGAGGCGGGATCAGAGGTGCCCCGGCCGCCCCCTGGGTCTGGGAAGCCCCCAGCCGCGCGTTGGAGGCGCTTGCTGGGAGCGGCGGAGACTCCAAGTTCAGGGTCACGGAGGCTGGGAGCCAGGAGGCCTCCAAACAGAGGCTGGGAGGGAGACAGAGGGGTCAACCCCTTGGGCCAATGGCGTTAATTAGGAAAGACTGGGGCTTCCCTGGTGGCACAGTGGTTGCGCGTCCGCCTGCCGATGCAGGGGAACCGGGTTCGCGCCCCGGTCCGGGAGGATCCCACATGCCGCGGAGCGGCTGGGCCCGTGAGCCGTGGCCGCTGAGCCTGCGCGTCCGGAGCCTGTGCTCCGCAACGGGAGAGGCCACAACAGAGGGAGGCCCGCATACCACAAAAAAAAAAAGGAGAGACTGGGCTTCGCCTCCCTGCAGTGCACGGTTGCCTGCACCATGGGCTTGGCTGAGGACACGGAGCAGGCAGTGAAACCCAGACCCAACACGTACCAGGGGCTGGGCACACAGACAGGGGCACCCTGGCCTGCCCCCAGGATGCTCACAGTGTAGTGGGACCAGAGCCGCCTGGGGGCACTTGTAGGAGGTGCACCACCCACCCAAGGGCTGAGGAGGCTGTAGGGGGAGTTTGAAGGAAGCCTTACCGAGTGAGCAAGGATTCGCTGGAGCCGGGGAAGGCGTGACAGAGGTAAGAGGTAGCAAAGGGCCTTAGAATTCACAGTGAGAGAGCTTCAAGTTCATCATTCCAGGGAAACAGAGGACCCACAAGAGTCTTGTCCTACAGGCTGTAGGTTTGGAGAATAAATGACCCGGGAAGCAGGGCTGACACTGATTCAGAGCTGTGTTCGCCCCGACTCCCCACCATGTGTCAAGAAGATGGGCGCTGGCAAAGCCGGGCTGGGGCCGCCATCGGTGCCCAGGCTCCTGAGGGACACTTGTAAGCGGGAGCTGCAAGGTTTCGCCTCTGTTCTGGAGCGCCCTGCCTAGTTTGCCGTGGAGGCAGACCCATGCAGAAAGTTTAGAGGCAGATCTGGTCTGGATGGGGTGGAGGATCCTCAGCATTCAGAGGCTGGTGACGTTATGGGACCAGGTGAGACCACCCAGGGGTGCAGAGGGGCAGGTGGGAAGCTGGAGTGGTGTGGCCACCTGCCAGGGAGAGACAAGAACCCGGTCATCACGCCCGGAAAATAAGAGCAGATATAAGATAACAGAAAATACATACGTTGGTCTCGTCCCCCAAACCCTCAGAATTTCTAAAGTGATATGAGTGCCGGGAACAACTCTTGTTCTAATATTTGGTCTCTGCCCCCAGTTCTGACACAGGGCTCCTAAATGCTTTGGAATTTCCTGGGGTGATAGGAGTGTCTTTTGTTCTAATCGGGTGACTCTGGGTGGGCTCCTGGATGGGGGCTGGTCACCAGAAAGACGGGGCTATGATTAGAAGCCTGGAATTTTCAGCCCCGGCCCTGCACCTCCAGAGAGGGGAGAGGGGCTGGAGATGGAGTTCATGACTGATCGTTCCCCGTGAGGAAGCCTCCGTGGAATCCCACTAGTAGGGGATTCAGGGAGCCTGCAGGTGGGTGAACATCCACATACGGGGGAAGGGGGGGTGACGCACCCCCCAAGTCCCCAGGGGCCGAAGTACCCGTGCGCAGGACCCTCCCAAACCTTGCCCGCGTATCTCTCCATCTGGATGTACATCCGTGTCCTTTTTCATATCCTTTCAGAAGCTGGTAAATATAAGTGTTTCCCTGAATTCTGTGAGCCGCTCAAGTAAATTAATTGCCAGTGTGACAGCAGTGATAGCTGCCCTCGCTCTTGTCACTGAAAAGAGCTGTCGCCCTCTCACCGTGACGCTCAGGCCTGTCCCCTCCGTCCTCGCTGTCACGATCAGTGCCCAGGAGGCCCTTTTGGAGGGCAGTGAGCAGAGTGGTGGACTTGACCGCAACCTTAGTGGTACGCTCTCTGCTCTGAAGAGGAGCCCAGAGGGGGAGGAAGAGTGGGCAGAGGGCTTCCCTGGTGGCGCAGCGGTTGAGAGTCCGCCTGCCGATGCAGAGGACGCGGGTTCGTGCCCCGGTCCGGGAGGATCCCACATGCCGCGGAGCGGCTGGGCCCGTGGGCCATGGCCGCTGAGCCTGCGCGTCCGGAGCGTGTGCTCCGCAACGGAAGAGGCCAGAGCAGTGAGAGGGCCGCGTACCGCAAAAAAAACCAAAAACAAACAAACAAAACCAAAACCACAGATCTGATGATGCCTAGAGCCATGGCCGCTGAGCCTGCACGTCCGGAGCCTGTGCTCCGCAACGGGAGGGGCCACAGCAGTGAGAGGCCCGCGTACCGCAAAAAAAAAAAAAAAAAAGAGTGGGCAGACCACAAACTCAGTTTGTCCCAGACCTTCCCAGCTGCGACTTCCTTGGGGTAGCCCCCAGGACCCCCGGGACAAAGGCACAGCCATCTGCGCTTGGCAGACAGGGAGCCGCTGAGCTGTCCCACGTGAGCGGAGAGACCTGGGCGCAGAGCCTCCTGGCTGTCTAGCTCTTAATCTGCCCTCTTGGCCCCTGAGCTCTGGGCATGAGGAAAACTGCTTCCCAAGCACAGAAATAAGGATGACAAATCTGCCTTCTGAGCATGTCCTGTGAGTCCCGTGCAGGAAGGCTTGCAGGTCAGAGATGCCGGTCACGTTAGGGCTGCACCTGGCTCCCCGGGGGCCACACCTTTGGCTCCAGTGGAGCGGGAGGACCATATGATCACAGCGAGCCCATCCCCACCCCAGGGGGCTCTGAGCCAATGGATTGCTGGGGTGTGAGGGCGACATGAAATGGTCTCCGGTAACTCCCATCATGCTCGGGGAACGGATGCTGTGGGACGGCCCATCGGGTAAACAGTCATCTGGTCCAGCTCGCCACCTCTGCCCTGATTCAGTGCCAGCTCGACGTCTGGTCCTGACTCACCTTCCGTGGACGTCCGGCTACATAAAGAGAATGCCCTGGTGAGCCCCACACAAGTCCAGGCCACGTGGCAGGCTGTTTCTCACTAGCACTGGCATGCTGGCACCTGGTTTTGTGAACTTGGCTCTAGAAAATCCACCCCCAGAGCCTGAATTCAGGAATCCTCCAAGGCCGTGAGAGACAACTCACCAGCCTCCAGGTTCACCACGGGCCCAAGAAGCACATCCCTTAGCTGTTTTACTGCAAGCCCACCCTGCTACTTCCTGTACCCTTTTCCTTCTTATTCCTATTTTGGGTAGTTCTGTCACAAGCCCCCGTCACTCTCAGCTTTCTCCTTGGAGGTGACACAGAACAAAGGGGCGTGACATGCGCAGGGAACACCTCAGGGTTCGGGGGAGCTCACCGAGCACACAGGCCATCGAATGGGCGTCTCGTGCAGAGGGGGGACGGGTTGCCTCCCATATTTTTTGGACCTGTGATTAGAAAACAGACAGCTCCTTGGAAAGATGCAGGATTTGAGGGGAGGGATGGGAACAGACAAAATATGCCCCCAAAGGCCAGTACGGGCAGGTTGGAGGGTGTGGAATTTACTGGAGATGCTGAATAGGGGATGGATCGGCCTGCACCAGTTGCCACGACAAAATACCACAGTGGGGCAGCTCCGACAACAGACACTTGTTTTCTCACAATTCTAGAGCCTGGAAAGTCAGGGATCAAGGTACCAGCAGGGTTAATTTCTTCTTAAGCCTCTCTCCTCGGCTTGTAGGTGGCCATCTTCTCCTCTCTGTGTCTTCACATCATGGTCCCTCTGTCAGGGTCTGTGTCCTACTTTCCCCTTATCTTAGAAGGACACCAGTCCGATTAGACTAAGTCCCACCCTAAGTGCCTCACTGTCACTTATTATATCACAAGGACCCTATCTCCAAAGACAGTCACATTTTAGGTACCGGGGGTTAGGACTTCAGCATATGAACTTTGGTGGGGGGACACACTTTTGTCCATACCAGGGAATGAAGGTTGTATCTGAAGAATCTGAAAATGAACAAGGAACATAAAGGGTGAATCTCACCAAACCCGCAGCTCCTTTGGTCTGGGGAGAAATTGACACGGCAGGAGAGCCAGACCTGGCTGGTTAATCAGCAAGCTTTCAGTGAAGCTTGTCAAGGGATAAGTGGGAATTAATGCACTTCTTATCAAGTGCATTAATCTGCTCTGAAATCAGCCAAGTATTCATCTTGATGATGCCGATTTTCCAGGAAAATTAAATAATTGCAGCCCAGGTGGGTGGACCTCAGTCACTCCCTCATTTTCCTGTCTTTCACGCCATCCCCAAGGGCTCAGCTCTTCATCCGCAGGGGTGATGGAGTCTGATATTACAGATGCTCGAGAAGGCTCTTGTGCATGTCAAAACCGCGGGACGCGGACAGCTACTTCCTGAGAGCCGGGGGCAGCCATCACAGGCCCCCACTCTCTGGACATGAGCCGTCTAAGGGCCAGTAGTAATGACCGCTCCAGCAGAGTGTGGGCTGGTTGGAAAGCTGATCAGAATCTTCTTGTCTCTCCAGCCCCTGGTCAAGTCTTAAAACTTTCCGGATTACAGAGAAGAAGAAAACTGGGGTGGGAGCCCCTAAGGGAAGCCCTTTGTCAGGTAGGTTAGGTGAGGTTATGCGCTAGAAACAAGCAGCCCCCACGTTTCAGTGGCATCTAAGTCCACTCAGCCCTACACATCCGTCTTTGGCGGGCTCGTTCTCTCTGCTCTTGCACCCCGGGCAGTCAGCTCAGCCCCCATCCTGGGTATTGCTGGCCTTGGGGTCACGAAGAAACAGCCTCCAGCTCTTAAATCGGTTCCTGCTGGCGTTCACGGATGGAGAAGGCAATCCTGCAGCCGAGAGGGACAAGTGGTGGGAACAATGTAACAGTGTGACATAGCCCACCTCCCCACCTCCCCTCGCCCCCCAGAAAAGTCCCCGTCCGGGGAAAGCTCTAGGACAGCTGACAGGCTCCCGCATAAAAGAATGTCCAAGCAGAGGAAGACAGGGCTTTCTGGGAGTGTCACCGAGAACTCTGGAGCTGGGTGCACCTTGGAGACCAGGCTCCACATCTCACGGTGTGAATCTTTTTAAATTTGTATCTTCATTTCAGACAATTGAGTTCATCACGCTCCCTACTTCACAGCACACAGTTATTAACTGACTATTATCTTTCATGTTATTAACCTTCACCTTTTGTCCCCAATTTTCAGCTTTATTTCCGCCTTGCCTCTGAAGACACTCACTGGAATTATTTCATGTACATTCTTGAATTCAGACAGACCTCGGAGATACTGCAGGCTGGGTTTCAGACCACCGCAATAAAGCCACTATCCCGATAAACAGATCACACGACATTTTTGGTCTCCCAGTGCATATAGAAGTTATGTTTACATTATACTGTTAAGGAACTAACATAGTGTTATGTCAGTTATAATTCAAAAGCAAACAAACTCATGGAAAAAGAGATCAGATTTGTGGCTACCAGAGGCAGGGGTTTGGAGAGCGGGAATTGGATGAAGGCCGTCAAAAGGTACAAACTTCCGGGCTTCCCTGGTGGCGCAGTGGTTGAGAGTCCGCCTGCCGATGCAGGGGACGCGGGTTCGTGCCCAGGTCCGGGAAGATCCCACGTGCCGCGGAGCGGCTGGGCCCGTGAGCCATGGCCGCTGGGCCTGCGCGTCCGGAGCCTGTGCTCCGCAACGGGAGGGGCCACGACAGTGAGAGGCCCGCGTACCTCAAAAAAAAAAAAAAAGAGGTACAAACTTCCAGTTATGAAATAAACAGGTAATAGGTATGTAACATACAACATAATAAATATCAATATAATTAACACTACTGTATGTTATAGATGAACGTTAAGAGAATAAATCCTAAGGGTTCTTATCACAAGGAAAAAAAGTTTTTTCTATTTAACTTTGACTCTATAGGAGATGATGGATGTTTACTGACCTCATTTTGGTCATCATGTCATGATGTAAGTCAAATCATGATGCTGTAGCCCTTCAATTATACAGTGCTCTATGTCAATTACGTCTCGATAAAACTGGAAGGAAAAAAAGTGCTGTTTACACCATACTGTTAAGTATATTAAGTGTGCAATAGCATTATATCTAAAAAACAATGTACACACCTTAATTAAAAAATACGTTATTGCTCAAAAATGCTAACCATCATCTGAGCCTTCAGCGAGTGGTAATCTTCTTGCAATAGTAACATCAAAGATCACTGATCACAGATCATCATAACAAATATAATAATAATTGAAAAGTTTGGAATGATGCGAACATTACCAAAATGTGACACAGAGACACAAAGCGAGGAAGTGCTGTTGGAAAAATAGCACCGATCCACTTGCTTGACGCTGGGTCACCACAAACCCTTAATTTGTAAAAAGGCAGTATCTGAGAAGCGCAATAAAATGAGGTCTGCCTGTAAGTATTTATCTTTGAAAAACACGTTTAACTGTTATGTTTTTTTGGTAAGTGTTGTTTCACTTGTAAGTACATTTTGTTGTGCTATAAAGCTCCTGTTTCTTACTTTTTTGCATTCAACAATATGCCTTAAAAATCTGTCCGCGCTGCTTGTTGCTGTGTACGCTGCTCCTTCAGAGACTTAAATGATGCTACAGAATTCCGCGCCCTGCGCCCTCATCTTCTCCGCTCCTTCCCCTGTGGTGGAACGTGGGCTGTCCTCTCCCCAAAGAGGGCTGCAGCGAAGGTCCCTTTGTGTGTCCCCTGGTTCTGGCCCCGTCGTGGACTAAGGAGGGGGGTGATCGAGTTACGAGCCACACAGCACAATGTGAAACGTGCTGCCAGACTGTCCGCCAGCAAGGCTCAGAGCATTAGGGTCCCCAGTTCCCCTCATTTCCACCAACATACCCAACGCATCTTTTTTACAAAATCGGCACCTTATTATTACTTTTGCATTTCCCCCCCAAATTACTAGTGAAATTGAGTATCTCTTCACAGACTCATTCACTTTTCAGGTTTTTCCTTCTTCGAATTGTCCATTGTTCTCTGCGGGCTGCCCATCTCTTATTGATTTGTCAGAGACCCTTGCATGTTCTAGATAGTAATCCTTTATCAATTCCAATATTGTAAACACCATATTATCAATACCATCTGTCCTCTGCCTGTTAACCCTATTTCCCACGGACCTACATCTTTAATTCTGATGTAGCCAAACCCATCAGCAAGTCATCCTCTGGGTTGTGATGTGTAAAGGGCCATATTTCAGAAGTCCCACCCTATCTGAAGGTTGCAAGAGTATGATGAACACTTTCTAATAATTCTATAGTTTTACTCCTCACCCACAGTATTTAATCCATTTATATTTAACCCATCTAGGTTGACCATGTGTGTGGTATGAGATAGTAGGAAATCAATCTAAAGTTTTCCTCTGTATGGTCAAATTTCCTTATGGTGGAAATCAGATAATTTATCCTTTCCCGTCTGGTTTGTGATTCCATCTCTCTTATATGCTATGTGTCCATATATAAAGGGTGGGGTTTTAAGCTCTCTATTCTGTTTTTTCTATCATGGTGTGGTAGATGGAATTCTAAGATGGCCCCAAGAGGCCACCCTGGTGCATCTGCTGTGTATAATCCCCTCCCCTAGAGTCCTATGGTGGAGGCATCACTCCTGTAATTCCAAATGTGAGCAGGATTCAGTGTAAAGGAGCTCCTCTATTGCTGGTTCTAAAGATGGCGGGCCCACCTGGTAAGGAATGTAGGTGGCCCCTAGATGATGAGAGCAGCTCCAGGCTGACAGGCAGCAAGGAAATGGGGTCCTCAGTCCTACAACCACAAGGAACTGACTTTGGCCAACACCTTGAGTGAACCTGGAAGTGTATTCTTCCTTGGGCTCCTAGCGAGGGAAGAGGTAGCTGACACCCACACTGAGAGACCCCCCCTGAGCAGAGAACCCAGCCACACTACCCCAGACTTCTGACTCACCGAACTAGAAGATAACAAATTGTTTTGAGTCATGAGTTTGTACTAATTTGTTACACAGCAGTGAAAATGAATCCATTGTGTTTGTAGGATGTCTCCATCATACGGCCAACCACCACCACCAACTCTGAGCCCTTCTCTTTCAAACCAGACATGGCAATTTGGGGACATTCTGGCTTCTACGTGTTTTAGAATGAGTTGAAGTCCATCCAAAAATTCAGCTGGTACTTTCACACAATTACATGGAATTTATAGATTAATGTGGGAAGATTTGCCATTTTTACAATTTTAAGCACCCATAAAAAGAGTCTCTCTTTACATTTTATTCATGTTTTCCTTTAAGTCTGTTATAGAATGAATGTTTGGGTCCTCCCCAAATGCTTATGTTGAAGCCCTAACCCCCAATATGATGGTGCTTGGGGATGGGGCTTTGGGGAGGTAATTAGGGTTAGATGAGGTCATAAAGGTGGGTCCGTATGAAGAGATTAGTGCCCTAATAAGAAGAGACACCAGAGGACTTTCTCTCTCGCTTGCTCCATCGTGTGAAGACCCAGCAAGAAGGCAGCCGTCTGCAAGCCAGGAAGAGGGCTCTCACCAGAGTCCGACAGTGCTGGCACCCTGATCTCAGACTCTCAGCTTCCAGAACAATGAGAAGTACTTTTCTCTTATTCAAGCTCCATGTCCCCATCCCCAGTCCATGGTATTTTGTGACAGCAGCCCAAGGGAACCAATACAATGTCCTTTAATTGTTTTTTTTTTGTTTTTGTTGTGTTTTTTGTGTGTGTGTGTGGTATGCGGGCCTCTCACTGCCGTGGCCTCTCCCGCCGCGGAGCACAGGCTCCGGATGCGCCGGCCCAGCGGCCGTGAATCACGGC
>NC_041224.1:178932559-178938087 GCF_002837175.3 Physeter macrocephalus
ACGAACCCGCGTCCCCTGCATCGGCAGGCGGACTCTCAACCACTGCGCCACCAGGGAAGCCCGCTTTAAATGTTTTCAATTTTCTTTCTCCATATTTTCATGTCTTCTTTTGTGGACTTTACATTTCTTAAATTTTAATTTTTTTCCTTTATAATGGTTTTCTGCATTCGTTTCTGGCTTAATTTCTAGATACTTCATAGTTTTTCTTCCTCTTGTGAGTGCATCTCTTTTTCTATTATATTTCTAATTGGTTAATACTGGTATAGAGGAAAGCCACTAATTTTAGTAAGTTGATCTTGTATTCAGCAATCTCGCTAAACTCTATTATTAGCTCCAATCAATTTTCTGTTCTTTCTGGTGGGTTTCTATGAAGATGATATATAATCTGTGGGTAATGACAGGGGTGCCTCTTCCCTCGTCCCTGCCGATCCCTTCATTTTCTCATGTTATGGAATTAGCCAGAGCCTCCTGTAATTAGCGTGTATAGCTGTGGTGTGTCTACTTTTTCTGTTTCCAGCATTAAAAGAAATGAATCTAAAGTTTGTCTACAGAGTAGTAGGTTTTCTGGAAACTTTTAATATGCAAAACCTTTATCACATTAAGACTGTTCATTTCTACTCAGCGTTTCCTGAGGATTTTTTAAAATCACAGAAAGACACTGAACTTTATCAAATACTTTGCTGCATCTTTTTTTTTTTTTTTTTTTTTTTTTTTTGCGGTATGCGGGCCTCTCACTGTTGTGGCCTCACCCGTTGCGGAGCACAGGCTCCGGACGCGCAGGCTTAGCGGCCATGGCTCACGGGCCCAGCCACTCCGTGGCATGTGGGATCTTCCCGGACCGGGGCACGAACCCTCGTCCCCTGCATCGGCAGGCGGACTCTCAACCACTGCGCCACCAGGGAAGCCATGCTGCATCTTTTAAGAGTCATTTTGCTCATTTGGTCCGATAATACGGTAAATAACCTTGAGAGAATTTCTGGTGTTCTTGCAGTCCTGGAATAAACTCAACTAGATCATTTTCCAAAATACTCTGTAGGGTTAATTAGCTAGCAGCTTATCTGGAATTTTGCCTCTATTTTTATAAGTGAAATAGACCTATTGTTTTCCTTGTATTGACCATATCTGAACTTGGGATAAATGTTATTTTCACCTCATAAGTTGGCAGATTTCCCTTATATTCTATTTCGTTTTCTGGAACAACTTCTCTAAGAGTATTTATCTGATCCTTAACTGTCTCGTAGAACTCTCATCTAGAGCTCTCTGTCGCTGAGGATTTTTTAAGGGGAACGTCTTTGATTGTTATTTCAATTTCTTAAGAGCTCAAGTTTATTATGTTATTCCAATCTTCTGTCTCTTTGTTTTATGTTTTTGACTGCTTGATCTATCAGTTTCTAAGAGGGAGATTTTAAATGACAGTTTTAATTGTTGATTTATCTAGCTTAATCCACAGTTTCATTGCCTGTGGCTTCGTGTATTCCAACGTTATCTTTTTAGGAGAACATATGTTCGTGACTGCTATATTTTTTCCACAATACTTTTTTCATTGAGGCCTAATTTACACATAGTTAAATGCACAGATTAGAAGTATACAGTTTGATGATTTTGACAAATGTGTACACCATGTACCCAACTCCCAAATCAAGACGTGGAACATTTCTTCAACCCAGATAATTACCACATGGCCCATTCCAGTCACTGTTCTTACTTTCCAACGATAACTAGTTTGCCTGTTGCAGAACTTCCCGTAAATGGAATTGTACGGTAGGCCTTCATTTGTTTTCAAGACTTATTCATGCAACATAATGCTTTGGATATTCATTCACGGTCTTGCATGTATCAATCACACAAAATCAATTCCTTTTTTCTGCCAAGTAGTAAACCCCAATTTATCCATTCTCCTGCTGTTGGTCATTTGGGCTATTTCTAGTTTTTAGTTATCATGAATAAAATTTCTATGAATAATTTTATACAAGTATTTTATGCTTTCATATCTCTTAGGTTAGTAGCTAAGAGTAGAACTGCTTAATTATGAACTAAGTGTATATTACTTGTATAAGTAATCATTAAAGGATTTTCCAAAGTGTTTGTAGAACTTGACATTTTCACAGGAATTTATGAGAAGCCTGATTGTTCTCTATTCTCAGCCGCCCTTGATATTGTCAGTTTTTAATTTTAGTCATTCTGTGGGTATGAATTGAGCTAAATTCATTGTGGTATTAAATTGCATTTCTCTGGTCACTAATAATACTAAGTACCTTTGCACGAACATATTGGCCATTTGTATATCTTTTTTGGTGAAGTATCTGTGGTGTGCTCCAAGGACAAAGAACAAGGTAAACTCAAAGGGCCAATATTGCCTGAACAAAGAGTTACAGGACTCCTGTCACTCTGTCACAATGTGACCATTGCAATGTCCCAGAGCCCTCCCAAGCAGCATGCCCTGTCCCTTTCCCATCCCATATAAGCAAAGACATTTGTCCCGTTTTTCTCCCGCTCAGCACACGGAAAGTATACATACTCTGCCCAGTCAGCGGATGACTTAACAGGTTCCCTGGCTATGAAAACAGGCAAAAGCAACCCATGCTCATTGTTGGCTCTCCCCGGCTACCAGGAAGTCGGCCCGCTGTTCTTGCAGTGACCCTTCTCTTTAATAAACTCTATCTTCCTTACATTCTGCCTTGTGTCTGGAAATTTTTTCCAACCCGTGTGCGGACCACAACAGTATCTATGCAAATATTTTGCTCATATTTTATAGGGCTATCTTTTTCATTTTGATTTATGGTAGTTATGTATATATTTGGGCTATAAGTCCTTTTTTCAAATATATGTACTGTAAATATTTTCTCCCAATCTGTTGCTTGCATTTTCACTTTACTAAAAGGAGTCTTTTAATGAGCAGAGCTGAAATCTTTAATTTTTATAAAATCCAGTTTATCATTCTTTCCCTTTATAGGTAGCATTTTTGGACCCTCTCTAAGAATCCATGCTCGCACCAAGGTCTCATAGATATTTTCCAGTGATTTATCTTTTAAATTTAGGTCAATGATCCACATCAAAACAATTTTGTATGGTGTGACGATAGAGTCAAGATTCATTTTTTTCCCATATGGTTATCAAGTTGTTCCAGTATCATTTGTTGGAAAGAGCTTCCTTTCCCCATGGAATTACACTGGAGCTTTCATCACATTTCAATTGGCCATATATGTGTGAATCTATTTCTAGACTCTATATTCTGTTACATTATCTGTTTGTCTAACCACATGCCAATACCATACTGAAGTAATTACTGTAGCGTTATGGCCATTCTTGAAATCAAGTGGTGCAGGTCCATCAACATTGTTTATCTATTACATTCTTGTGTTGGCTATTCTAGGTTCTTTATATCTCCATATAAATTTTTGAACAGCTTTATTGAGATATAATAACTGACATACAATTAACTGCATATATTTTAAGTGTAAAATTTGATAGGATTTGAAATATATGTATATACCTGTGAAACCGTCACCACTATCAGGGAAATGAATATATCCAGCATCCCCTGAAGTTTCCTTTGGTCCCTTTGTAATCGCTATATTCCCTCCTCCCCCTCCCTCCAGACAACCACTGATATGCTTTCTGCACTCAGATTAGTATGTATTTTCTAGAGTTTACTTATATGGAATCTACTGTATGTACATTTTTTATCTGATATCTTTCACTCAATTTTTCTGAGATCCATACATATTAAGTGTATCAATAATTCTTTTCTTTCATCGCTCGGTAGCATTTCATTGTATGAATATACTAAAATTTATTTATCCATCTACTGATCACTGGAGATTTGGGGTTGCTTCCCATTTGGAGGTATTAAAAACAGACCCACTATGAATATTCATGTACAAGCATTTTTGTCAACATATGCTTTCTTTTCTCTTTTGTAAATATCTGAGAGTGGAATGGCCAGAACATATGGTGGGGGTATGTTTAACTTTTTAAGGAACCGCCAAACTGTTTTTAAAGTGGCTGTGCTGTTTTGCATCCACACCAGCAACATATGAGAGTTTCAGTTGCTCCACATTTTTGTCAGCATTTGGTTTGGTCAGTCTTTTCATTTTAGCCACACTCTTTAGCATGCAGTGGTATTTCATTGTGTTTTTTTCATTTTTATTTTATATTGGAGTATAGTTGATTTACAATGTTGTGTTAGTTTCAGGTGTATAGCAAAGTGATTCAGTCATACATATACATATATCTATTCTTTCTCAGATTCTTTTCCCATATAGGTCATTACAGCATATTGAGCCGAGTTCCCTGTGCTATACAGTAGGTCCTTGTTGGTTATCTATTTTATATACGGTAGTGTGTATATGTTAATCCAAAACTCCTAATTTATTCCTCCCCTGCTTTCCTCTTTGGTAACCATAAGTTTGATTTCCATGTCTGTGATTCTGTTTCTGTTTTGTAAATAAGTTTTTTATATTTTAGTTTTTTGTATCATTTTTTTAGATTTCACATATAAGCGACATCATATGACATTTGTCTTTCTCTGACTTACTTCACTTAGTATGATCATCTCTAAGTCCATCGATGTTGCTGCAAATGGCATTATTTCATTCTTTTTTATGGCTGAGTAATATTCCATTTATATATATACCACATCTTCTTTATCCAGTCTTCTGTAATGGACATTTATGTTGCTTCCATACCTTGGCTATTGTAAATAGTGCTACTATGAACATTGGGGTGCATGTATCTTTTCAAATTATGGTTTTCTCTGGACATAAGCTCAAGAGTGGGATTGCTAGATCATATGACAGCTCTATTTTTTGTTCTTTTAAGGAAACTCCATGCGTGGTTTTAATCTGTAGTTCATATATGATACTAATGTTGAGCCTATTTTTCTGTTTATTTGCCATCTATATGTCTTCCTTGGTGAAGTGTATAATCAAGTATTTTGTGCACTTTAAAAATTCGGTGTTTTTTTTTTAACATTTTTATTGGAGTATAATTGCTTTACAATGGTGTGTTAGTTTCTGCTTTATAACAAAGTGAATCAGCTATACATATACATATATCCGCATATATCCTCCCTCTTGCATCTCCCTCCCACCCTCCTTATCCCACCCCTCTAGGCGGTCACAAAGCACTGAGATGATCTCCCTGTGCTATGTGGCTGCTTCCCACTAGTGTTTTACATTTGATAGTATATATAAGTCCATGCCAATCTCTCACTTCATCCCAGATTACCCTTCCCCCACCCCGTGTCCTCAAGTCCGTTCTTTATGTCTGCACCTTTATTCCTGTCCTGTCCCTAGGTTCTTCAGAACCTTTTTTTTTTTTAGATTCCATATGTGTATGTTAGCATATGGTATTTGTTTTCCTCTTTCTGACTTACTTCACTCTGTATGACAGACTCTAAGTCCATCCACCTCACTACAAATAACTCAATTTCGTTTCTTTTTATGGCTGAGTAATATTCCATTGTATATATGTGCCATATCTTCTTTATCCATTCATCTGTCGATGGACACTTAGGTTGCTTCCAC
>NC_041224.1:178938842-178945725 GCF_002837175.3 Physeter macrocephalus
GTTCTAATTTCATTCTTTTACATGTAGCTGTCCAGTTTTCCCAGCACCACTTATTGAAGAGGCTGTCTAAAAATATGGAACGCTTCACAAATTTGCGTGTCATCCTTTCGCAAGGGCCATGCTAATCTTCTCTGTATCGTTCCAATTTTAGTATATGTGCTGCCGAAGCAAGCACAGGTTTTGTTTTTTTACTATTGAGTTTTGAACATTTTTATATATTCTAGATACAAGTCCTTTATCAGATATATGCTTTGAAAGTATTTTCTCCTAATCTGTAATTTGTCCTTTCATTCTCTTAAGAGTGTCTTTTGAAGAGCAGTTTTCAATTTGGTGAAGCATAATTTATCAATTTGTTCTTTTGTGAATCACACTGTTAATATCATATCCCAGAAATCTTTGCCTAGCTCAAGGTCACAAAAATTTTCTCTTATATTTTCCTTTAGAAGATGTATGGTTTTAGGTTTTACATTTAGGTCTAAAACCTGTTTTGAGTTAATTTTTGTATATGGTGCAAGTTACAGATCAAAGTTCAACTTATGGGCTTCTGGTACCCAATCGACAGGGCACCATTTGTTGAAAAGACCTCCATTTCCCCATTTTTGTACTCTTGTCAAAAATCAATTTTGCGGTCCAATTTTAAACTCACTGTTCCATTAAACTATTTGTCCATCTTTGGTCCATATCATACTATAGCTTTTTTTTTTTACATAGTTACAAAATATTATTTCTTGTGATGGAGACTTTGAAGATCTGCTCTCTTAGCAGCTTTCCAATATGCAACACAGTATTATTAATTATAGTTACTATGCTGTACATTACATCCCATTGACTTATTAATTTTATAACTGAAGATTGTACCTTTTGACCCCTTCACCCACTTTACCCACTCCTCCACCCCCACCTCTGGCAACCACCAGTCTATTCTCTGTATCTGTGAGCTTGGTTTTTGTTGATGTTTGTGTCGTTTGTTTGTTTTTAATTCCACAGGTAAGGGAGATCATACAGTGTTTATATTTCTCTGTCTGATTTAATTCACTTAGCATAATGCCCTCAAGGTCCATCCATGTTGTCGTCAATGGCAAGATTTCATTCTTTTTTTATGGTTGAATAGTACTTCATTGTATATATACACCACATTTTTTCCTCCATTCATCCAGCAATGGACACTTAGGTTGTTTCCACATCTGGGCTATTGCAAATAATGCTGCAATGAACATGGGGTGGTGTATATATCTTTTCAAGTTAGTGTTTTTACATGATAGTTTTTTAATAAGTCTGGAAATCATAGTTAACCTCCTAACTTTACTTTTATTTTTTCAAAGTTATTTTGGCCATGTTAGGTCCTATGCATTTTTATGTAAATTTTAGAATTGGCTTTTCCATTTCTACCCAAAAAAAAGCCTGTTGGGTTTTTTATTGTGATTGCATTAAATCTATAGATCAATTTGGGTCGATTTGCAATTTTAACAATACTTAGTTTTCTGATTCATGAACAAGAGACTTCTTCTCAGTTGTTCACCTCAATTGTTTCCTGTCTCTCAGGAATCACTGTCCTTCTTTGCCTTATGTTGAGGGTCTTGAAAAACATTGTTTTACATGTTTGTCTTATTACTGTTGTTTCAGAGGAAAGAGTGCATTTGATCCCTGTTACTCCATCTTAGCTGGAGGTGGAAGTCCATTTCTATATAAATTTTAGAATCAGTTTATCAAATTATATTAGAAAGCCTGCTGAGATATTGATTGAGATTATGTTGAATCTGTAGACCAATATGGGGAGAATTGGCATTTTACTAACATTGAGTCTCCGACTTATGACTGTGGCATGGCTCCCCATATATTTGCGTCTTCTTTAATTTATGAACACAATACATTTAATTTTTTATGTTTTATGTTTTATGTTCTTTTAAATGGTATTATGTTTAAATTTCATTTTCCAATTGTTCTTGCTAGCATTTAGAAATAAATCATGTTAATCTGAGAATAAAGGAAGTTTACTTCTTTCTTTCTAATTTTTATATCTTTTACACTTTCCTTGCTTTATTGCAATTGCTATGACCTCCAGAACAATGTGGAATAGAAGTAGTAAGAGTGAAAATCTTTGCCTTATTTTTCATCTTGGGGGAGAAAGTTCAGGCTTTCACTATCAAGTGTGATATTAGCTATAAGGTTGGTTTTCTTTTTGGTACATTTCCTTTTTTGTGGAAGTTTTCTTATATAACTAGTTCACTGAGAGTGTTTTTTTAATTTTTACATCATAGGTAAACATTGAACATTATAAATGCTTTTTATGCATCTATCAGATAGATTATCATGTAATTTTTCTCCTTATTTTGTTAATGCGATGACTTACCCTGAACTATTTTTTAAATTGTTAACTGAAATTTGCATTCCAGACATAAACTTAACTTGGCCATTATGTATTATCATTTTATATACTGTTGGATTTGATTTGCTAATATTTTGAAAATTTTTGCCTCCAATCCCTGAACAATATTGATCTGTAATTTTCTGTTTCTTATAATATGCTTTTCAGATTTTGATATCAGATGGTCCTCATAAAATGCATTGGGAAATATTCATTCCTATTTTCTGAAAAACTTTGCCTAGCGTTGGTATTATTTCTTCCTTAAAACTCTGATAGAAATAAAAAATGAAGCCATCTGGGCCTGAAGTTTCATGGGCCTTTAATTATAAATTCAAGTTCCATAATAAATAAATATAGGAATTTTCAGATTTTCTGTTTTTACTTATCTTAGTTTTAGTAAGTTGAGTTTTTCAAGGGAATTTTCCATTTCATATAAGTTGTTGAATAAATTTGCATAAATTTGCTCATGATATTCCCTTATTATCTTAGTAGTGTCTGTAAAATAGTAGTGATGGTCTCTCTTTCATTCCTGATATTGAAGGTTTGTTTTTTTCTCTATTTTAAAAAATCCGTCTGGCTTGATTTTTATCTATTTTATTAATGTTTTTAAAGAAGTGACTTTTGGGTTTCTTGACTTTTTGTATTGCTTGGCCATATTCTATGTAATCTACTTCCATGCTATCTTAACATAGAAGATAAGTCATTGATTTCAAATTTGAATTCTTTTTTAATATAAACATTTTAACCTACAATGTTCCTTTAAAATTGATTTAGCTGAGTCCCACATATCTTTTAAAATATTAATTTTAAGAATACTTCTGGATTTATAAAAATTTTACAAAGACAGTGCAAAGAGTTCCTGTATACTACATACCTAGTTTCCCTATTGTTAATATCTCACAGGTATGATGTAAGTATGCATCCAGATATAAGACAGATTTGTCACAACTAATGAACAAATACTGATACATTATTATTAACTAAAGTCCATACTTTATGTGGATTTCCTAAGTTTTTGCCAAATGCCCTTTTTGTCCCAGGATCCCATCCAGGGCACACACAACATTTCGTCATCATGTCTCTTAAGCTTCCTCTGTGACCATTTTTCAGACTTCCCTTGTTTTTGATGATCTTGACAGTTTTGAGGACTACTGGTTAGGTATTTTGTAAATGTGTGTACCCCACATATTTTGATATGTTGCGTTTTCATCAAGTTTAAGAGTTTTTCTAATTTCTCTTGTCTTTTTTTCCCACCCATTGGTTATTTAGAAGTGCATTGCTTCATACCCCCAAATTTGAAAATTTCTAGTTATCTTTTCTGTATTGATTTCTACTTTAATTCCATTGCAGTCAGAGAACTTACTCTTCATTAATTCTTCTGAAATACTATACTAAAATTTGCTTTATAACACAACATATGTTCTGTCTTGATGAAGTTTCATGGGCAAGAGGAAAGAATGTGTATTCTGCATTTGTTGGCTGTAATAGTCTATAAATGTGAGTTACATCAATATGGTGGAGAGTGTTATTCAAATGTCCTATATCTTACATATTTTTGGTCTACTTGTTCCACAAATTTATGAAAGAGGAACATTATACTCTCCAACTATAATTTTGGACATGTTATCCCTCCCTTTATTTTGTCAATTTTTGCTTCGTGTATTTTGAAGCTCTGTTTTAAGGTGCAAATGCATTTAGGATTAGTAAGTCTCCTTAATGAATTGATACTTCTAGTATGAAATGTCCCTCTTTAACACCAGGAGAATCCGTTTACATCTAATGTAACTATGAATATGGTCAGGTTTAAATAAACTATCTAGCTATTTGTTTTCTTTTTTTTTTAACATCTTTATTGGAGTATAATTGCTTTACAATGGTGTGTAGTTTCTGCTTTATAACAAAGTGAATCGGTTATACATATACATATGTTCCCATATCTCTTCCCTCTTGCGTCTCCCTCCCTCCCACCCTCCCTATCCCAGCCCTCTAGGTGGTCACAAACCACCTTAGCTATTTGTTTTCTATTTGTCCCTCTTGTTCTTTTTCTTTGTTCCTCCTTTCCTGCCTTAATCAAGTATATTTAACAATCCATTCTATCTCCTATTTTGGATATTTAAGCGTATTTCTTTGCATTATTCTTTTCATGGTTACTATAAGGATCACAACACGTAAGCACGTCTCCCTTGAATGAATAATATACCCCTGAATATATAAGAATCTTATAACAGTATGTTATTTACCCCTCTCCCATTTTTTGTGCAATTGTATATATTTCATTTCTACATGTAAGAAACTCCACATTACATTGCTGCATTGTTATAATAGCAATCACTTGTTTTAAAGAAATTAAGAAAAAATAGTCTTTTATTTACTATTTTCATTGATCTTCATGTTCTCTCCTATAGTCTATCTAGTAATATATCCCTTCATCATAAAGAATTTCCTTTAGCATTTCTTTTTCTTTCTTTCTTTTTTTTACGATTTCTTATTTCAGCACTTCTTCATACTTTTTGCTTTTAAATAGCTTTATTGAAGTATAATTGATAGACATTAAGCTTCATACATTGATTATATAATGTGATGAGTTTATACACATGCATACACCTGTGAAACAATCACTATGATCAAGGTAATAGATCCATCACCTCCAAAAGTTCCCTTGTGCCCCTTTGTGTCTCTGTGTGTGTATGAGTGTGTGTGTGTGTGTTAAGAACTCTTAACCTGAGATTTTAGAAAATTAAAATTTTAACAAAATTTAAAATTAAAAAATTTTAAGAGCATAGTAAATTATTTTCCACTATAGGCATTATTCTGTACAGAAGATCTCTTGAACTAATTCATCTTGCATAACTGAAACTTTACACCTATTGAGCAACAACTGCCATTCCCCCGCTCCTCCAAGCCTGAATTCTGAAAACAGAAAGAGAAAAGTGACTCACCACATACAAGGGAGCTCCCATGAGACTATTAGTATATTTCTCAGCAGAGACCTTGCAGGCCAGAAATGAGTGGGGTGATATATTCCCATATGAAAGAAAAAACTGCCAACCAAGAATACTGTATTAGGCAAAACTATCCTTCAGAAATGAAGGAAGAAATAAAGACTTCCCCAGACAAACAAAAGCTGAGGTAGTTCATCTCCTAGACCTACCTTACAAGAAAAGCCAAAGGGAATTCTTCAAGTTGAAATGAAAGGATGTTAATTAGTTACATGAAAACACATGAAAGTATAAAACTCAACTAGAAAGGTAAGTATATAGACAAGCATAGTTGAAATAAATGAAAAGTAGAAAGTTTTAGCAAAGAAATAGAAAATATTAAAAAAATTCCAAATGAAAATTATAGAATGGGAAAATACAATAGCCAAAATAAAAATATCAGTAGATGTGCTCAACAGCAGAATGGGAAGGACAGAAAAAAGAATCACTGAACTTGAAAAGAAAAAATAGACTTTAAAAATGAAGAGAGTTTCAGGGACCTGTGTGACTATAACATGAATGTAACATTCATGTCACTGGAGTCCCAGAAGGAGAGGGGAAATAGGGTGGGGCTGGCTGAAAAATCCCCAAATTTGGCAAAAAAACCATAAACCTAAATATTTAAGAAACTAAATGAACTCTAAAGAGATATAAACCCAAATAAATCCATGGCAAGACATGTCATAGTAAAACTCCTGAACACTAAAGACTATATATATATATATATATATATATTTTTTTTTCTAAACTTCCCTTGAAATAGTAAAATGATGACATCAGTAGACTGTGATAAGTTATGTATATAAACTAGATCAACAACTGAGAAAAGCTATACAAAGTTATACTCAAAAATAAGTGAGGAAATGGAGCAAAGATTGCAGTAAGATTGCTATATTTTCTCAGAATTAAATTGTTATTAATCTGAAGTACATTGTGATAAATTAGAGATACATATTGTAATCCATAGAATGATTAAGAAAAAATATATAGCTAAAAAAATCAAAGAGGAATAAAAATTGCACATTGAAAATTGCTTTAAACAATATAGGAGTCAGGAAAAGAGGAAAAGAATAACAAAAACACGAGTCATATAGAATACAAATTGCAAAATGGTGGACATAAACCCAACCACGTTGATAATTATATTAAATGTGAATGGATTAAATGCACCAATTGAAAGTTGGAGCTTGTAAAACTGCATGAAAAGCAAAATCCAACTAATTCGTGACTATGAAAGACACACTTTAGATTCAAAGATACAAATAGATTGAAAGTGAAAGGATGGGAAAAGGTAGTAATTTTAAAAGACCTGCAATAGCTATAATAATATGAGGCAAAATAGACTTTAAGACAAGAGACAGGGCTTCCCTGGTGGCGCAGTGGCTGAGAATCCGCCTGCCGATTCAGGGGCCACGGGTTTGTGCCCCGGTCTGGGAAGATCCCACATGCCGCGGAGCGGCTGGGCCTGTGAGCCATGGCTGCTGAGCCTGCGCGTCCGGAGCCTGTGCTCCGCAACGGGAGAGGCCACAACAGTGAGAGG
>NC_041224.1:178945749-178972001 GCF_002837175.3 Physeter macrocephalus
CCGCGTAACGCAAAAAAAAAAAAAAAAAAAAAAAGACGAGACATCACTAGAGCCGAAGAGGAACATTTCATAATGATAAAGAATCGATACATCAGGGAGAAAGAATAGTTATTAATGTATATGCACCTAAAAACAGAGCCCTAAAATAATTAAACGAAGACTGACAGAATGGAGAAGAGTAATAGATACTTCAACAATTTTATACTTATATTTAATATAGTTAATTTAAATAATCTTCTTTTGGTAAATGATAGAACAAATAGACAGAAAATCTATAAGAATGTATAAGACTTAAAAACCACTAGCAAACATGACCTAACTAATACATATAGAACAATCCACCCAACAGCCGAAAAACACACATTTTTTTTCAATTACGCCTGCAACATTCCCCAGGATAAATCATATACTAGGCATAAAAAGTAGTCAACAAATTTAAAATAACTGAAATAACATAAAGTATCTTTTCTGACCACAACAAGTTAAATTAGAAATCAACAACAGAAAGAAATCAGGGAACTACTCATATACCTGGAAATCAAACATCACACTTCTAAATAATGCATGAATCAAAGAAGAAATAAAAAGGAATTGTAAAAGTATATCAAACAAAATGAAAACATGACATTAAAATTTGTGATGTAATCAAAGCCATGTCTAGAGGCAAATTTTATGTTTAAAATATTATATTAGAAAAGAAAAAAGATTTAATAAAATCAAGATTGAAAGAGGAGACAGCAATACAGAATTCTGGGAAGTGAAAGGATTTTAAGGGAAGGTTATGAACAATTTTTGTCAAAAACTTAAACAGTTTAGATAAGGAAAAGTTCCTGGAAAATCATAAAAATATCAAACCTTAGTAAAGAAGAAAAAGGAAAATCTCTAAGCAAAGAAATGGGAATTAGTAATTTAAAACCTTCCCCAAAATAAAGCCCAGGCCATATGACTTCACTGGTGAGTTCTACCAAACATTTAAGGAAAAAATAACAGCAACCCTTCACTAAACCTTTCAAAATACAGAAGAGTATAAAATACTTCTCAGGAAGTATTTCAATTTTTGAAGCCATATTCTCCTGATATCAAAGATTGACAAAGACATCAAGAAAACAAAACTACGGACCCATCTCCCTCATGAAAATTGATGCCACGATCTTAACAAATTGATCCAAGTGATAAATGAGGATGATTTTACATGATAAGCAGGAAGGTTTATCCCAGAAATAGAAGGTTGGTTGACATCCAAAAGTCAAATAATGTAGTACACCATATTAAGAGAATAAAGGCAGGAAACAACCATATCAATAGATCCAATAAAATCACTTGACAAAATCTAATACCCATTCATGATAAAAGTTCTCAAAAAACTAGGTATAGAAGAGATCTTTCTCAACCTGGTGAAGTGCATCTACAAAAAACCTATGGCTACCATCATACTTAATAGTGGAAAAAATGAATGTTTTCTCTGTAAGGTTGAGGAAAAGACAAGAATGTCTGCTCTTACCACTTCCCTTCAATATGTGCTGGAGGTTCTAGTCAGTGCAATAAGGCAATAAAAGAAAATTAAAGGCATACAATTTGGACAAGAAGAAGCAAAATTGTCTTTATTCTCAGATGACATGATCTTACATATAGAAAATACTAAGGTATCAATAAAATTACTACCAGAACTAATAAGAAAGTTTAGCAAGGTCACAAGATATGAGCACAAAAAATCAATTCTATCTGTATATACTATCAACGAACAATCTGAAGAAAAAATTAAGAAAATAATCCCACTGATGAAAGCATCAAAAATATTTAGGAATAAATTTAACAAGGGAAGTGCAAAAATTTTATATGAAAAACTGTAAGAGAAATTAAAGCAGACAAATTAATCGAGAGATATACCATTTTCATGGATTGGAAGAGTTAATATTTGTAAGAGTCCATTCCTTTCAGCTTTTCACTGTTCAGTGTGATGCTATCTATGGGCTTGTCATATAAAGCCTTTATTATGCTGAGGTATCAATAATTTCCTGTACCTAATTTCTTGAGCGTTTTCATCATGAAAGGATGTTGAATTTTGTCAAATGCCTGTAATTGGCCTTTAATTTTCATTTCTTCTAGTGTCCTTATCTGGCTTTGGTATGAGAGTAATGCCGGCCTTGTAGAAGTTTGAAAGTGTTCGCTTTAACTTTTTTGGAAGAGTTTGAAAAGGATTGGCATTCATTCTTCTTTAAATGTTTGGTAGAATTTACCTATGAAGACTGGGCTTTTCTTTGGGGCAGGTTTTTGATTACCATTTCAATCTCCTTACTCATTATTTACCTGTTCAGATTTTCTATTTCTGGTTATATATCCAAAGGAAACAAAATCAGGATCTCAAAGAGATGTCTGCACTATTATTCACAGTAACCAAAATATGGAAACAAACTATGCATCTGTCAATGTATGAATGGATTAAAACATGTGGTACACATATACAATAAAATATCATTCAGCCATAAAAAAAAGAAGAAAAACCTGCCATTTGGGACAACATTGATGAACCCAGAGGACATTATGCTAAATGAAATAAGCTAGACACAGAAAGACAAATACCATATGATCTCAATTATATGTGAAATCTAAAAAAATAGAACTCATAACCAGAGAGTAGACTGGTTGTCACAAGGGGTTGGGGGGGTGGGAGAAACAAGGAGATGTTGGTCAAAGGGTACAAACTTCCAGTTATAAGATGGATAAGTTCTGGAGATCTAATGTACAGCATGGCGACTATAGTTAATAATAATATATTGTAAACTTGACATTTGCTAAGAGAGAAGATCTTAAGTATTCTCACCACAACCCCCCCCCAAAAATGGTGAGGTGATGGATTAACTTGATTGTGGAAATCACTTCACAATGCATACATGTATTGAATCATCACATTGCACACTTTAAATATATACAATTTTTACTTGTCAATTCTACCTCAATGAAGCTGGAAAAAAATAAAAGTCAAAAAAGCCCAAATAGGGACTTCCCTTGTGGCACAGTGGTTAAGAATCCGCCTGCCAATGCAGGGGACGGGGGTTCGAGCCCTGGTCCAGGAAGATGCCACATGCCGCAGAGCAATTAAGCCCATGTGCCAAAACTACTGAGCCTGTGTGCCACAACTACTGAAGCCCATGCACCTAGAGCCTGTGATCTGCAACAAGAGAAGCCACCGCAATGAGAAGTCCATGAACCTCAACGCAGAGCAGCCCTCGCTCGCCACAACTAGAGAAAGCCCATGCGCAGCAGCGAAGACCCAATGCAGCCATAAATAAATAAATTTATTTTTTTAAAAACTTATTAAAAAAGCCCCAAATAATATGACCCAAAAAAGACAATGATAATAGAACGTGACAGAATTGTTATGGAGGTGAAGTCAAGGGCAGGAGATGGTCAGCTGACACAGAGAGTGGGAGACACTCAGAGTAAGGTGAGAGGTGGTAGCTCAGCCGAGTCTTAAAGGATGAAGAGTGACCCAAGGGAGAGAAGAGGGGGCATTCTGGGCAGAGATGGACAATCTGCTAAAGGTGTGGAAGGTTATGTTATGTGATGACCAGAACTACCGTTTTGCCAAAGTAGGAAGAGTAATAAAGGGCAGGGGGACATCCTCAAAAGGTCTACAAATAAAAAGTGCTGGAGAGGGTGTGAAGAAAAGGGAACCATCCCACTGTTGGTGGGAATGTAAATTGGTGCAGCCACTATGAGAGCAGTATGGAGGTTCCTCAGAAAACTAAAAGTAGAGTTACCATATGATCCAGCAATCCCACTCCTGGGCATGTATCCAGAAAACTATATTTCAGAAAGGTACATGCACCCCTATGTTCATAGCAGCACTATTTACAATAGCCAAGACATGGAAACAACCTAAATGTCCGTGGACAGATGAATGGATAGAGATGTGGTACATATACACAATGGAATACTTCTCAGCCATAAAAAAGTGAAGTAAGTCAGACAAAGACAAATATTATATGATATCACTTATATGTGGAATCTAAAAAAAATGATACAGATGAAGTTATTTACAAAACAGAGATAGACTCACAGACATAGAAAACAAACTTATGGTTACCAAAGGGGAAAGGGGGTGGGGGAAAACAATGAAACACTGCTCTTTGAGGCACCATAGATGAGCCTAGAGAAAATCACAGAACATGAGGTAAGTCGGAAAGCAAAGACATATCCTATAATATCACTTATAGGCGTTATCTAACAACTGACCCATATGAATATATTTCCAAAGAGAAAACACTCACAGACATAGAAAACAAACTTATGGTTACCAAAGGGGAAAGGGGGTGGGGAGGGATAAATTAGGAGTTTGGGATTAAAATATACTCACTGGTATATATAAAATAGAACCAACAAGGACCTCCTGTATAGCACAGGGAACCATACTCAATATCTTATAATAACGTACAATGGAAAAGAATCTAAATATATATATACACACATATAAATAACATAACCACTTTGCTGTACACCTGAAACTAACACAACATTGTAAATCAACTATATTTCAATAAAATTTTTAAAAAAAACATAAAAAAGTAAAGTGCAGAGAGAGATGAGCCTGGACAGCTCAGGGAGCAGGCAGGGGAGGGGCTTTAACCTGTAGGCGGTTGGGAGCCAAGGAGCAGTTCTGGGGAGAGAAGTGCTCAGACCTGGGGGGTGTTTCTGAAGGCCATCTCTTGCACGTGAGTGGGTAGGAGGCCCATGGGGGGCCATGGTTTTGAGCTCTGCCATTTTGATGTAGAGGGAGCACCGATGCTTTTCTAATGGAATGAAGAGTGATGCACTGTTTGTCTGAGTCCCAGTCTCCCATCTGTAAAAAGGAGGGCGTTGAATGACTTCTGGTCAGCCCAAGGTGGTGACCAGCACAGTGGTGAATGAATGTGGCTTGTCAGCTCCATGCCCTGAACCAAGCCCTGGAGATGCCACATGGGAGAGGGAGGTCAATGAGCCTGTCAAGCTTGGAGAGAAGCCGGGCTGAGCCCTGGGTTGTGACCCCACGGTCCTGCCCCTGGGAGGAGCCCAACTGAGCCTGGACCTCAGGCCTCCTGCCCCGCATTCTGGGGTCCTCCACACACCTCCCTGCCTCCTGGGCTTGGTGCCAATAGGGATGCTTGTTATGCAGCTGCTGAAGGCCTGGGACAGGGCACGGCAGGGTGGTGGCAGGGCCGGAGGAGACATGTTCGCCCATAGAATTCACTCTGGTGTGGAAGTCAAAAGAAGAGCGTTGACATGGCGGTGGTTCAAATCAACAAGGGAAGTGAAAACGGACAAGGAAGTGAGGCACCAGAAAGCACAGGCTATAAAAATACTATCTCCCTGCCCAGCTGATTAAGTGGGACTTTGGGGATGGGAAGCATCCCATGAGTAAACAAATACAAGGTCTCCTACCCATGTAACCGGATAAGATGGAAAACACATTAAATGATGAAACCCTATTTAAAAGGCGCAAGTCAAAACAAATAGATGAACTTAGTATGTTATGAAACAGTGACAGCAGTACCCGCTGCCCTGGCTCCACCCCCCACCCCAACTCTAACTAGAGGTCTTCCTTCTGGCTCGAACCCTGGGGTTCTGGCAATATTCTAAATGGCTTCAGAGTACAGTGTGTGCCTTTGGACCCAACCCAGCTGGCTTTATTGTGTGCACGGACTCCATTAGCGTGGACGTCTGGTGGGCTCCCCCAGCCCAGCCTCCCTGGTTCCTCCCAGTTACGGAACAGGGACGGCCCTGGCTGCTTCTGCAGGCCTGGGGCCGTGCCCTCTGGAAACGGGGGCTTGTGGGACTTGCTGGGTGGGGTCGCTGCGCTGCCCCGGCTGACCTCTGCCAGGACTTCCTTTTCAAAAACTGCCCCATTTCTCACCTCTTCTCCCCTCCCCTCAGCCTTTCCCAACCTTCCAAGGAAACCCCATAGGAGGTTTGTCCTTTTAGGGTAGGGAACCCTAATGTCACCACCCCAGTCCCCAGGGAGCTCTGCTCACTCCAAGAACCATCTTAAATGCCACCCTCTCTGGGAAACCATGTGCGCAGAGTAACGTCACCCCACAAAGAGGCCTACATCCTAATCCCAGGAAACCTGTGGATGTGTTACTTACCTGTCAAAAGGATGGACTAAGGTTGCAGGTGGGATTAAGGTTGCTAATCAGCTGACTTGAAATAGGGAGATGATCCTGGATTCTCCAGGTGGGACTCTGTGTAATCACAGGGGTCCTTAAAACATGAACAAGACACAGGCCTTCCCTGGCGGTCCAGTGGTTAGGGCTCAGAGCTCCCACTGCAGGAGGCCCGGGGTCAATCCCTGGTTGGGGAACTAAGATCCCGCATGTGTGCAGCACGGACAAAAAAAAAAAACAATGTGAACAAGACAAGCGGGAGAGGAGGTATGGGCAGGGCCCAGCCGCTGTTGCCGGCTTTGAAGATGGAGGGAAGGGTCACAAGCTGAGAAATGCATGTGGCTTCCAGAAGCTGCAAGTGGAAAGGAAGCAGGTTCTCCCCTGAAGCCTCCAGAAGGGACATATAGCCCACCTGACAGCTTGACTTTAGCCCATCGAGACCCATCTCAAAATCCTGACCTCCAGAGCCGCAAGAGAATACATTTGTGTTGTTGCAAGGCTCTAAGTGGATGGTGATTTGTTAACAGCAGCCATAGGAAACTTGTGCAAAAGCGTTCCCACCCGCTCCTCAGGAGGAGGTGGACAGTCCCTCTGTGGGTCCCACGCAATTTAGGACAGGTTTCTCGATGCTACTATGTTGACTTGGGACATTATAAGCACAGCTTTTCAGTCATGTCTGGGTAGAGTAAGATCAGTCCCCGCCTCTGCCCTTGTGACCTCGTTCTGTCCCTAACCCCTACACACTTCAGGGTTCATGTTAACGGAACGGGCCCAGCTCTCACCCTGCCGTTTGAAACCGATTTTGAAGACAGATATTACGGAGCCAAAAAGGACCGAGGCTGCCAAGCCCCGCTGGCGGAAAGCCACGTGGACTTGGGCTGCTGTGGGGGTCCCGCAGGGGACCACTTTCCCCTCAGGGTGATGAAACTGCTGTGGCCAGAGCGTCCTGTTTGGAACACGGCCTTCTTGTGGCACCTATGTCACCACCTAGACCTGTGTTTGTTCCACCGTCTCCCTGAGGACAGGGTGGGTGGCTGGTGGAGCCCTGCATCCCCAGAGCTGGAGCAGACACAGGGCAGGGGCTCTGTGCTGAGTAACGGATAAAGACACAAAGCTGTAAAAAGTTAGAAAAAACCAAAAGATGCTTTCAGAAGACATTCTTGCGGTTCATAGCATCACATTTTCCTTATGGAGGACCACTTCCAAGCTGGCCTCTCTTCCATCTCCAGCCTCTCCAAAAGGCATTGCCATTTCATACTTGCTTCCCCTCTCCCAGGCTGGCTCCTGCAACTCCCAGCCGGGGCTCAGGGGCCCCCCACACCTGCTCCCTGGCGCTCCGGGCATGTCCACAGCACATTGGCTCCCAGGGCTTTCCGCCCCTTGTCCCAAACTTCCAGGTCCCTGAATCCAGCTCTGGAGGAGGGGCCCCATGAAGCTTTGCCAAGTGGGGTTCCCCAAGGCTGGGAGGGTGCCAGGTGCAGGCAAGTGTTGGGCCGATGAGCTCTGGAAATGTGGCAATTTTGATGCTACTGTATTTGCATTATCTGTCCTCATTTCCTCTGAGCTTTCCCGGAGTTTAGTTGTTGTTGCGTTAGTGAAAAGAGCATGTGCCCTCTGCTTATTTCTCTCATGGTGCTCACTGCCATGTCATGAGATTTTATTAACGTGGCTCTCTCCTTGGAGCCAAGCTGGAGCTTGGAGGGGACACCATGTGCCCGGGAGTCAGTGGTGGGGACAGGAAACAGAACTCAGGGGCCCTCAGTGCTGCCCTGCAGAGGGTCATTGACCTGCTGGCTCTCTGCACAGGGATGGGTGGTCCACCGGGAGGGGGTAGGAGGTGGAGGTCTCAGTGCATGCAGAAATCATCCTTCTTCCCTTGTGTCTTAACAGAAGAATCAGCACCACTCTCTCACTCTGCCAGATGAGTCACTTTGTGTCCAGGGAGGGAGGTGGCAGAACAGACTCCCGAATTGAGCATGATAAGCACCTTGAAGACCCCATTGCTTGAGATCCAAGTCAGGTCAATAATTACAAAAACGGAAGCATGGCTTGTTCCCAGCCCCTTCCCTGGGCCTCCCCATCTGTCACAGAGTCACCAGCAGTGGCTCTCAAGCTGGTGGCCACTCCCGGTAGCAGGGAGGAGTGGCAGTGATTACCCAACTCTGACTGCAAGTCCACCTTCAAATTAATTCATGCTGAAGCTGCAGGTGGCCTCCCCCCCTTTCCCCGTCCCCCAGGGGAGTCAGGCTAGACTGGGACCATTCACTTCCACACCCAGGCAGCACAGTGGAAATCAGACAGTACTGTCACTCCCCTCCAGGCCGTCCCTGCCCCCAGCCCCTGAAATGGACAGATCCTCAAAGGAATCTCCAGGGAGGTTAGAGGTCCAGGCAGGTGAAGGGTGGGATGCAGGAATTCCTCCCAAGGAGCAAAGGAACTTTCTGGCAATGGTGATTCTCAAAGACCAACCAAAGTGGGCAGCCAGCTGGATGACTTCACACGTCCCTAACAAAGGGGCATGGGCTGTCCATGAGGACTCAGGACATCTTCTTTAAGGAGGAAAGTCACCGCCAGAGAGAGGTGAAAGTGTTCCCTAGATGCTGCATGAATGACTGGCAGCTCTTGTCCAGAAACTACTACAGGAAGCATCACACAGCGGGGCTGACGGTGAAGATGAGGAGAAGGCCAACTGCAAGCAAAATAAAACCCAAACCCACATCGTCTTGCTGTTTAAAAAAAAAAATTATTGAATTATAGTTGACTTACAATATTTTATTTGTTTCAGGTAAACAACATAGTCATTTGATATTTTTATAGATTACACTTCATATAAGGTTATTATAAAATATTGGCTGTATTCCCTGTACTGTACTATATACCTTTGTACCTTATTTATTTTATACCAAGTAGTCCATACCTCTTAATCCCCTTCCTCTATCTTGCCCCTCCTCCGCCCCACTGGTAACCATTAGTTTGTTCTGTGAGTTTGTTTCAGTTTTGTTATATTTGTTCATTTGTTTTATTTTTTAGATAACACATATAAGTGAAAACATACAGCATTTGTCTTTCTCCGTCTGATTTATTTATTTCAGGTCCATCCATGCTGTTGTAAATGGCAAAATTCAATTCTTTTTTATGGCTTAGTAATAATCTATTGTCATATTTATAAACATATATATATTAAAATATGCCACATTTTCTTTACCCATTCATCTGTTGATGGATACTTAGGTTGCTTCCATATCTTGGCTATTGCAAATGATGATGCTATGAACATTGGGGTGCAGATGTCTTTTCAATTAGTGTTTTTGTTTAGTTCAGATATATCCAGAAGTGGAATTGCTGGATCCTATGGTAGTTTGAGGAACGTCCCTACTGTTATCCTTAGTGGGTGTACCAAATTGCATTCCCACCAACAACATACTAGGGTTCCCTTTTTTCCACATCTTCATCAACACTTGTCGTTTGTTATCTTTTTGATGATAGCCATTCTGACAGGTGTGAGGTGATATCTCACTGTGGTTTTGATTTGCATTTCCTTGATGATTAGTGATGTTGAGCATCTTTTCATGTACCTGTTGGCCATCTGTATGTCTTCTTTGGAAAATGTCTATTCAGGTCCTCTGCCTATTTTTTAATTGGGTTGTTTGGGTTTTTTTGATATTGAGTTGTATGAGCTGTTTGTATATTTTAGAAATTAAGCCCTTGTCAGTTGCATCATTTGCAAATATTTTCTTCCAGTCCGTAGGTTGTCTTTTCATTTTGTTTATGGTTTCTTTTGCTATGCAAAATCTTTTAAGTTTTATTAGGTCCCATTTGTCTATTTTTGTTTTTGCTTCCCTTGTCTGAGGAGACTGACCCCCCCCCCAAAAAATATTGCTAAGACCTGTGTCAAAGAGTGTACTATGTTTTCTTCTAGGAGTTTTATGGTTTACAGTTTTACATTTAGGTTTTTAATCCATTTTGAGTTTATTTTTGTATATGATATGAGAAAATGTTCTAATTTCATTCTTTTACATGTAGCTGTCCAGTTTTCCCAATGCCACTTATTGAAGAGACTGCCTTTTCCCCCATTTTGTATGCTTGCCTCCATCATCATAGATTAATTGACCATATGTGCATGGGTTTATTTGGGGGCTCTCAATTTTTTGCACTGACTTACGTGTCTGTTTCTGTGCAGTACCACACTGTTTTCATTATTATAGCTTTGTAGTATAGTCTGAGGTCAGGAACCATACCTCTGGTTTAGTTCTTTTTTCACAAGATTGCTTTGGCTATTTGGGGTCTTTCATGTTTCCATGTTTGTTGCACTGACTTACGTGTCTGTTTCTGTGCAGTACCACACTGTTTTATTATAGCTTTGTAGTATAGTCTGAGGTCAGGAACCATGATACCTCTGGTTTAGTTCTTTTTTCACAAGATTGCTTTGGCTATTTGGGGTCTTTCATGTTTCCATGCAAATTCAGGGGTTATTTGTTCTAGTTTTGCAAAAAATGTCACAGGTATTGTGATAGGGATTGCATTAAATCTATAGATTGCTTTGGGTAGTATGGACATTTTAATAATATTAATTCTTCCAATCCATAAAGATGGGTATCTTTCCATTTATTTGTATCATCTTCATTTTCCTCCATCAATGCCTTACAGTTTTTAAAGGTCTTTCATCTCCTTGGTTAAATTTATTCCTAGGTATTTTGTTCTTCTTGATGTCATTATAGATGGGATTATTTTCTTACTTTCTCTTTTTGATAGTTCATTATTAGTGTATAGAAAAGCAACAGATTTCTGTATATTAATCTTGTATCCTGAAACTACTGATATCAATTATTAGTTCTAATAGTTTCTTTTGTGGTGACTTTGGGGTTTTCTATATATCATACATCATGTCATTTACAAATAGTGGCAGTTTTACTACTTTCCTTCCAATTTGTATGCCTTCTATTTCTTTTTCTTGCCTGACTTCTGTGACCGGGATCTTTAATACTATGTTAAATAGAAATGGGCATTTTTGTCTTGCTCCTGATATTGGAGTAAAAGCTTTCAGCTTTTCACCATTGAGTATGATGTTAGTTGTGGGTTTGTCATAAATGGTCTTTATCATGTTGAGATATGTTCCCTCCATAGCAACTTTGTTGAGAGGTTTTTTAATCATGAATGGATATTGAATCTTATCAATACTCCTTCTGCATCCATTGACATAATCATGTCATTTTTATCATTCATTTTGTTAATATGGTGTATCCCATTGACTGATTTGCAGATATTGGTCCACCCTTGCATCCCTGGGATAAATCCCACTTGATCATGGTGTATGATCCTTCTTATGAATGTTGAATTTGGTTTGCTAACACCTTGTTTAGGATTTTTGCATCTATATTCATCAGAGATATTAGCCTGTAATTTTCTCTTTTTTGTCATGTCTTTGTTTGGTTTTGGTATCAGGGTAATGCAGGCCTCATAAAATGAGTTTGGGAGTGTTCCCTCCTCTTCAAATTTTTGGAATAGTTTGAGAAGGGTTGGTATTAACACTTCATTATATATTTGGTAGCATTCCCCTGGGAAACCTTGCAGTCCTGGACTTTTGTTTGTTAGGAGTTTTTTAAATTACTGATTCAGTTTCCATACTAGTAATCAATCTATTCAGATTATATATTTCTTCTTGATTCAGTCTCAGAAGATTGTATGTTTCTAAGAATTTATCCATTTCTTCTAGGTTGTCCAATTTGTTGGCATATAGCTGTTTGTAGTATTCTCTTATGATTGTATTACTGTGATATCAGTGATATCTGATACTATGATATCTCCTCTTTCAACTCTAATTTTGTTTATTTCAATCCTCTCTCTTTTTTTTCTTAATGAGCCCTGCTAAAGTCTTAAATTTTTTTTTTTATCTTTTCAAAAACAACTCTTGGTCTCAGTGAACTTTTGTATTTTTTTATCTCTATTTTATCTATTTCCACTGTAACTTTTATTATTTCCTCCTTTCTGCTGACTTTCGGCTTTGTTTGTTCTTTTTCTAATTCCTTTAGATGGTAGATTAGGTCATTCATTTGAGATTTTTCTTGTTTCTTGAGGTAGGCCTGTATCACTAAAAACTTCCCTCTTAGAGCTGCTTTTGCTGCATCCCATAGATTTTGGAAAGTTGTGTTTTTATTTTCCTTTGTCTCAAGGTATTTTCTGATTTCCTCTCTGATTTCTTCAGTGACCTATTGGTTTTTTTCAATAACATGTTGTTTAGTCCCCACGTGTTTGTGTTTTTTCCATTTTTCTTGCTGGAATTGATTTTTAGTTTCATATCATTGTGTTCAGAAAAGATGCTTGATATCACTTCTGTTTTCTTAAATTTGTTGAGACTTGTTTTGTGGCTTAGCATGTGATCTAGCCCTAGAGAATATTCCATGTGCACTTGAAAAGAATGTGTATTCTGCAGTTGTTGGATGGAAAATCCTGTGGATATCTATTAAGTCCAAGTAGTCTAATGTGTTATTTATGGCCACTGTTTCCTTATTGATTTTCTATCTGGATGATCTATCCATTGATATAAGTGGGGTGTTAACATCCCCTACTATTATTGTATTACTGTCAATTTCTTACTTTATGTCTATTAATATTTTCTTTATATATTTAGGTGCTCCTATATTAGGTGAATATTTGTTTATGAATATCTTCTTCTTATACTAACCCCTTTATAATGCCCTTATTTGCCCTTTACTACAGACTTTGTTTTAAAGTCTACTTTGTTTGATATGAGTATTGCTACCCAGCTTTCTTTTCATTTCTATTTGCATGGAATATCTTTTTTCATTTTTCACTTTCAGTCTGTGTGTGTGTTTAGCTCGGAAGTGAGTCTCTTGCAGGTAGCATATAGATGGATCTTGTATTTTTTATCCCGTCAGCCACCCTATGTCTTTTGATTGGAGCATTTAGTCCATTGACATTGAAAGTGATCATTGATAGGTATGTACTTATTGTCATTTTGTTACTTGTTTTCTGCTTGTTTGTTTTTGTAGTTCTTCTCTGTTCTTTTCTTCTTCTTTTAGTCTCTTTCCTTGTGGTTTCATGGTTTTCTTTAGTGTTATATTTGTATTCCTTTCTCTCAAGTATTTGTGTATCTGTAGTAGATTTTGATTTGTGGTTACCATAGATTTCATATATGTTGACCTATAACTATATACACTTATCTTAAACTGATAGTCATTTAAGTTCTAAATGATGTACATTTTTTACTCTCCCCTCCATGTTTAGTGTTTTGGATGTCATATTTTACATCTTCATGCCTATCTCTCAACTGTTTACTATAGTTATAGTTGATTTTTACAATTTTGGCTTATTTAAGAGGTTGATCCGCTGCTTTTGCTATATATTTGCCCTTACCAGTGGGATTTTTTCCTTCTTATATTTTATTATTTCTTGTCATAGCCTTTTCTTTTTCACTTAAAGAAGACCCTTTAACATTTCTTTTAAGTTGGTTTAGTATTGATGAACTCTCTTTTAGTTTTTGCTTGTCTGGGAAACTCTTTATCTCTCCTTCAACTCCAAATGATAACTTTGCTGGGTAGAGTATCCTAGGCCGTAGGTTTTTTCCTTGCAGCACTTTTTAAATATATCATGCCACTCCCTTCTGGATTGCAAATTTTCTACTGAAAAATCAGCTGATACCCTTATGGGGGTTCCCTTCTATGTGACTCTTTGTTTTTCTCTTGCTACCTTTTAAATTCTCTCTTTAACTTTTGTCATTTTACTTATGATATGTCTTGGTGTGGGTCTCTTTGACTTCATCTCCTTTGAAACTCTCTGTGCTTCTTATACCTGGATATCTCTTTCCTTCTTCAGGTTAGGGAATTTTTCAGCCATCATTTCATCAAATACATTTTCTACCCATTTCTGTCTCTCTTCTGTTCTGGGACTGCTATAATGTGAATATTAGTATGCTTGACGTTGTTCCAGAGGTCCCTTAAACTAGCCTCATCTTTATTTATTTTTTCTTTTTGCTGTTCTGTTTGGATGATTTCCACTATTCTATCTTCCAGATGGTGTATGTGTTCTTCTGTGTCACTTAATCTGCTGTTAACTCCTTCTAGTGTATTTTTCATTTCCATTGCTGTATCCTTCATCTTTGACTGATACTTTTTTAATATTTCCTATTTCTTTGTTGAAGTTCTCACTGTTTCATCTATTCTTTTTCCAACTTCGGTTATCATTCTTATTACTGTTGCTTTGACCTCTTTAACAGGTAAATTGGGTTTTATTTCAGGACTTTTATCTTGTTCTTTCATTTGAAACATACTCCTCTGTTTTCTCATTTTATTTAACTTTCTATGTTTGTCTCCATGATATTAGGTGTAACAGTTACTTATACTGATCTTGAAGGGGTGTCCTTGTATGGAAGTATCCCTATGCAGTTTGCATGCGGCCAGTGGCTTTGATGGGAGAACTGGATCTGAAGTGAGTATGGGCACTGTCTTCCCCTGGGGTGTGCTGTCAGCCACTACCTTGGTGGGAGGTAGGGCTGGGTTTGAAGGGACTAGAGCCAGAGCCAGGTGCAAACCAGGGCTTCTTCTATGTTCAATGGCAGTCGAAGACCTATCAGGGGAGGGGTGGGGGCCCAAGAGGCTGGAGCAGGAGCCCTGAAGGAGTTGGGCTTCTCCCACGTGTGACAGCAGCCTCTGCCCTGGTTGGGAATGTGGCCAGGGCCCAAGGGCTTGGGTTGCACTTCTGAGCTGGTTCCACTTTTTCCCTGGTGTGCAAGCCTTGGCTAGTGGCTGGATCAGGGCCAGAGGGGTTGGAGTAGCACTACTGAACTGGTTGTCCTTCATTCCCAGTGCATACATGCACCTCCCCACAGGTAATGGTGGTCTCTTCTCTGGCCAGAGGCAGGGCTGGGGCCAAGCTGGCTCCATTCCCTCTAAGTGCACACAAGCTCATTGATAATGGCAGCTCCTCCTTAGCAGGGAGCAGTGCTAGAGCAGGGGGTGCCCTGGGGCCATCCTGGCAGGGCAGCCGCATCGGGCAGCTTTCAGTATGCTGCTTCCAAGCTGTGATTGGGAGCAAAGCAAGTCTGTGCATGGATTCTTCAAGAGTGGAGCCTCAGTTTCTTACAGCCCTCCAGAAAGCTCCCCTGGTTTCCAAACCAGCTAAGAGGGCTCAGCTTCCTGGTGCCAGACTCCAGGGCTGGCTGCCTAATATGTGGCTCAAACCCCTCCACCCCCCAGGGAGGATCTCTGAGCCTGTGATTTTTTCCCTCCTCTTTTGGGTCGCCTGTTAGGGGTGTGGGTCTTGACTAGATTGCTTCTCTTCCCCTCCTCCCCGACTCCGTGCGGGTCTTTCCTCACAGCTTTGGTCGTAGAGGAGCCCCACTGCTAGTCTTCAGGTGGTTCTCAGCAAGATTGCTCTATATGTAGTTGTAGCCTTGATGGGTTCATGAGAGGAGGGGAGCTCAGGGTCCTCCTACTCCACCATCTTGACCTTGCCCACCTCCCCCGGACAAATATAGCTTTTTATTTACCTGCATGATTCCCAGGCTGAAAACTGCACAACCAAATTCCATCAATATACAGTGAAACAGATTCCCTGACCAAACTGTTGGTTGTAAACATGTTTGCACTTTGCTCTCCCAATTACGCTTAAGTTCATCAGTTGTGTCACAGAGGAAAGTTAACCTTGGCCTGCCACAGTTAATTCTTACCAAGCCCCTTTTGGTAAACAGGACTTAGCAGAGTTGTATTCTTTTTTTCTAGACCAGAAGCCTCAATATGTTTGTAGTATAAGAAATAAAAGCGTTTTTTTGGAACCTCCAGGAAATGAATGGCTCATTTCTCCTGGCGGAGGGACGGTGAGGGTACTCAATTACCTTACACTGATTAAAGACAAGCACTGCTGCCTCTAGGTAAACAGAAAAAGAAAAGAAAAAACGAAGCCCATTAGCAAAAAGGGGCAGTGATGTCAGTGATGATAAAAAAAAAGGTGGGCCTGTTTTTCTACTTGAGTGTGGTTTCCAGATGCCACAAAATGGGATCTGATGGAGCTGAGACCACATTTTGTCAGGAGGCTGCCTTCTGAGAGTTCACCTAAGGAGATAAAAAGCGATAGTTAATTTCTAAGGACCTACTGTGCATCTGACCCTTGCACCTAATTTCCCAGCTAATTACTCAGCCATAAAAAGAAACAAAATTATTTGTAGTGAGGTGGATGGACCTAGAGTCGGTCATACAGAGTGAAGTAAGTCAGAAAGAGAAAAACAAATACCGTATGCTAACACAGGCATGGACATATACACACTACCAAATGTAAAATAGATAGCTAGTGGGAAGCAGCCACATAGCACAGGGAGATCAGCCCAGTGCTTTGTGACCACCTAGAGGGGTGGGACTGGGAGGGTGGGAGGGAGACGCAGAGGGAAGAGATATGGGGACATATGTATAATTGATTCACTTTGTTATAAAGCAGAAACTAACACACCAAATTAGTTAAAAAAAAAAAAAAGAAGAAGAAAAAAAAATGACCTGCGAGGTAGGTTGCGTTGTCATCAATTTGCAGCTCCAGGAACAGACGTGTAGAGCCAGTTTCCTCCCTGCATGGAGAGGTGGGACAACAATGTGTGCCATTGGGCCTGCTGGAGTGTGAACCACAGCTTTCAGGAAACTTTGTGCCTGTCGGGGAGCTCAGCACTGCCCAGGTGTGGATGGATTTATTAGGTCACTGGAAGTCTCTGGAGTTAGGGGTAGATTCAGGGTGAGGGTGTCCAGACCTGTCATTTCCCCATTATTTCCTGCCCGTACCACTGGCAAACATGCACACACACACACACACACACACACACACACAAACACACACACCATGCACACAGGTGGAAATATCCTGGATAAGCCCCCTACCCCAAGAAAGGTGGAAGGAGGCTGAATGGTATCAGTGGAAAGAAGGCCAGTCTCAGGAAACGGGGCCTGACTTCTAAGTCCCGCTCTGGCTCTCAACAGCTTTGCCACATGGAATAAATCTCTCTGTCCCCCCTTCCTCTCCCCGTAAAATGAAGGGCTGCCCAGGGTAATTTCCAAGGTCTTTTCAGTTTTACAGTCTATGATTCTATTAATACTGAGAGTGGATTTTAAATGCTAAATGGAGTCCATGAAGGCTGAATATTTCTCGAGATTTAAAATGTCTCTCTGCTAATTGAAACTAATTCTCCGAACCACACATTAAAAGCCCCAGGCTGATTTTTCTAACTGATGGGCCCTGACAAAGTGGCGCGTGGAGACGGAGTGGCCCCGGGTGGGCACTCTCACACGAGCCCTCTGATGTTCCTCACACACACACACAAACACACACACCATGCACACAGGTGGAAATATCCTGGATAAGCCCCCTACCCCAAGAAAGGTGGAAGGAGGCTGAATGGTATCAGTGGAAAGAAGGCCAGTCTCAGGAAACGGGGCCTGACTTCTAAGTCCCGCTCTGGCTCTCAACAGCTTTGCCACATGGAATAAATCTCTCTGTCCCCCCTTCCTCTCCCCGTAAAATGAAGGGCTGCCCAGGGTAATTTCCAAGGTCTTTTCAGTTTTACAGTCTATGATTCTATTAATACTGAGAGTGGATTTTAAATGCTAAATGGAGTCCATGAAGGCTGAATATTTCTCGAGATTTAAAATGTCTCTCTGCTAATTGAAACTAATTCTCCGAACCACACATTAAAAGCCCCAGGCTGATTTTTCTAACTGATGGGCCCTGACAAAGTGGCGCGTGGAGACGGAGTGGCCCCGGGTGGGCACTCTCACACGAGCCCTCTGATGTTCCTCCCCGGCGAGGCTTCTGCTAATTTGTCTTAATGCATCTCTGCTTCCTCCGCTCCCGCCCCCTGGCAAGCCCTCACCCCAGCCAGCCCCACAGCCTGTGTCACTTAAATCTCATAATGCACCACCGCTTCTCTCCCCTTCCTCTCACCTTTTCCCCCTCCTCTGTCTCTCGACTTAGAGCTTGGCAGACTAATGGCCATAATCATGCTGATGAGCATTAACAATGACAGGCAATGCTCTCAACAGAACGCAGCTCTTCCTCAAGAGAAGGGACATTAAAATCCCAGCTAGGTAAGTGGGCTCAACAGTGGTGTCAGCCCCGGAGCCGGGAGTCTGAAAGAGAGGCTACTGGGAGCTGGATGTGGCAGCAGGTGCATCCAGGAAAACAGCGGTGAAACAAGACAGAGAAGCAGGGCAAAGCTTTGAGGTTCTGTGTTCACCTTCCCCGGCCCTCAGTACCAGAGAGTCTCCAAAAGTGGTGCCTTCCACCTTGGAAGGGGTTGAGTTTGGAGCTGTTTAAATTCATGAAAAACCAAGGTTCATAAAGCAGTACTTGCCTTTGATTTATGTGCTGCACTCTTTTTAAAAATTGTGCTGAAATAAACATAACATAAAATTTACCGTCTTAACCGTTTTTCAGCATACAATTCAATGGCACTGAGGACATCCACGTTGCTGTACCAACATCACCACCATCCATACCCAGAAGGTTCTCATCATCCCAAACAGAAGCTCTGTACCCACAACACAGTAACTCTGCATTCTGCCCTCCCCACAGCCCTGGAATGTGATGGACTCTTAAGTTTTGTGATTATTCTGGTCTCTTTCATTGAACAAATGCTGCTCAGGACTCAGTGGCAACCTACGTTTTGAAACATTGTACACCCTCTTTCCAGCTGCAGAAACTGAGACACGGAAAGGGGAAGCAGCCTACCCCAACTAAGCAGAGAGCCAGGGGCCATGAAAGCAGCAAGGCAAGCTGCCAACTCTAACCCTAACCCTAGTCTCAATGGCCTTTTGACTTTCATGGCACTTTTGATATGGCCAACACGGGTTTGTCCATTCCTTTCTTTCATAGGAAATTAAGAAGATATACAAGAGTGAAGAGAATGACATGAAAAACACTTGGGGGAGGGGCTTCCCTGGTGGCGCAGCGGTTGAGAGTCCGCCTGCCGATGCAGGGGACACGGGTTCGTGCCCCGGTCCGGGAGGATCCCACATGCCGCGGAGCGGCTGGGCCCGTGAGCCATGGTCGCTGAGCCTGCGCGTCCGGAGCCTGTGCTCCGCAACGGGAGGGGCCACAACAGTGAGAGGCCCGCGTACCGCACAAAAAAAACCCCAAAAAACCCACTTGGGTGGCCACCATCTAGAATTGAGGAGTGTTTAATATTTTCTCACAGTTGCTTGACGTTTTTCTAAAAGAAATGGAATATTAACGAATGCTGCCTCCTGGTCCCCCTCCCAGGGCATCCTCTCCCCGTAGGTAACCTGAATTTCGCCCTTCTGAATTTGGTGTGTGTTTTTTCAGTCCACCATTTCCGTGTTTACACCTACAGAGAAAGATATTCATGAATAATTCATTGTGTTGTTTGCAGTGTGTTTTTAAACATTTTCATAAACGATATTACACAGGAAGCTTGCTTTTTCACTCAACATTATGTTTTGAGATGTAATCACGTTGCTATGAAAGAAGGAGTGTGTGTGTGTGTGTGTGTGTGTGTGTGTGTGTTTACTTAGGTTGTTTCCAATTTATTTTCCTATTACAAGCAATGCTGCAATTATGCACGAGTCTCTCTAGGTATTAGATCTAGCAGTGCAATTGCTGAGTCTTTGCGAACATGCATTTCCAATTCCAATTTTGCTTTGGATATTGACAAATTGCTTTCCAAAGTGGTTGAATTAATTTACACTCCTACCAGCAGTGTGGGAGAATTCCTATTACCCCTTATCTTCACTAACTCCTGATATTGTCTGTCTTCTAAAATTTTACCCATCTGATTAGTGTGAAATGTTCTCTTGTTTTAAATCACATTTATCTGATTATTAGGAAGGCTAAGCATATGTGCATTAATAATTTTCATTTTTTTCTGTGAATTGTTTATTCTATTATTTTATTGCAAGGATTGTCAAACCACAGGCTGTAGACCAGCCCATGGGCTTTTGATACTGCCTGTGAGCTAAGAATGGTTTTTACATTTTAAAAGAGTCATAAAAGAAAAAGGAGTCACAGAGGCTATATGTGTCCTGTGAAGCCTAAACTATTTACTATCTGGTTCTTTAAAGAAAAAGTTCACTGACTCCTGTTCTGCTGGATTATTTTGTCTTTTTATTGATATGTATTTTGGATATTAACAATTTATTTGAACTAGCTCCTCCTCCGCCTCTCCCTCATCAGCTGCCCTGAGCATGCCAAGTTTCTACTTCCCTGGGGCCATGGTCTATGTTTTGTTAGAAGCAAAATGTTTTTTCAACATCTTGTCAAGTTTCAATTACATTTGGGATGTATCATCTAACTTTATCTCCCTCTCAAATACTCACAGTAAAACCAATTTAATGCTCTTTACCTTGTGAAATGCATACTGTAGAACTTTGCTTCTGGCTCTGATGGAATGACTGCTACTAAGCTTGCTTTCCTGTCATAAATAACCAGGAAAGTGGATAAAACATATGAAACAACTGTTTTCAGATATAGGAAAACAAACAGCAAAGACGGTAATCTCCGAGAGCAAGGAAAGACATGAGATAAGCCTGATTGTTTTCACTTTCTGTCTAGAGGAACTCTAGACCATATCCCTGGGAGGAGGACCCAAGTGCAGTATGAAGGTGTCACAGAGGTAAGGAAACAGAATTTGGAATTTAGGGAAGCTGAGGCAGCAGGTACCCGTGGGCCAGAGCACCAGAGAGAAGGTAGCTACACAGAGAGGGATGGTTCCAGAATCTGGATAGGGGCTCTCTTTAGAAACTGATTGAATAGTAAGATACACATGGGTAGTGTGAAACTTCTTGAGGCCAGTTAACAAACAACTAAGGAAGTTAAACAATTTCCAGAGCTCATTCAGGATTGAGATAAATTTTCATTCAGACTAGTCAGAGTGGAGAGACCTCAAGGAACACCTAGGACATCCAGGAGACCTCAGAATGGCCATGGCAAAGTAGTAAGGTTAAATTAGCTCTAGAAAAGCCTTCTTTAAATACACCTTCATAATACTTAAAAACAAAACCTTGAAAAAAAAAAAAAAACCAAACTGATGCTCAAGCAACTTAGCTGCCTGCTAAAATAAACTTCACCACTTTTTGGAAAACAACAAAATCTAGACACAATAATGTAGCATGCACAGGTTCAGCATCCAATCAAAACTTAGTCAACATATTAACAATGAGGAAAGGTGACCCATAACCAGGAGAGAAATCAATCAACTGGAACAGGCCCAGAAATGATAGAGATAATAGAACTAGCAGATAATCACTTTACAAAACATCAATTATAAATATGCTAAAGGATTTAAAGGGAAACATGAACATGATGAGGAAAGGTATAGAAAGTATAAAGAATTAGCAGCAAATTCAATACTGAAGAAGTGATCAGTGAACTTGAAAGAACATGAACTAAACAAACTAAAACAAAGTGAAACACAGAGAAGAAAAAAACAAATGAAGGAGCCTCAGTGACCTGTGAGAAAGTATAAAAATCTGACATATGTGTATTCGGAGACCCAGAAACAGAAGAGATGTGTGGAGACAGAAAAAATATTCAGAAAAATTGGGCAAAATTTTTCTGAATTATATGTAAACCATTAACCCACAAATCTAAGAAACTCAACAAACCACAAGAATAAGCATATGCATGCAAATCACATAAGTCACATCATAATTGAACAGCTAAAATCCAGTAACAAAGGGGAAATCGTAAAAGGATCCAGAAAAGGGAAGAAAGAGAGAGAGAGGAAGGAAGAGAAGGAGGGAGGGAGGGAGGAAGAAAACATACAGGGGAACAAATATAAAATTCCTGTTGCTAATTTTGTATCAGAAATAATGCAAGCCAGAAGACAGTGGAAAATTTCTTCAGAATAATGTAATAAAAAGATATCCATAGAATTCTACATCAGTGAAAATATCCTTCAAAAATTATGGTGAAACAGAAACAGAAAATTCACCACCAGCGCGTCTAAATTATAAGAAATATCAATAATAAAGGAAGTTCTTTAAGCTGAAAGAAAATGATACAAGTCAGAAACTCAGATCTACACAAAGGAGTGAACAGCAATAAAATGGTAAAAATGTGAATAAACATAAAAGTTACCTGTTCTCTCATTTTAATGTTTCTTTAAAAGATAATTGACTCACCATTTCTGGTTCAGAATGTAAGGAGGTAACAGCTCTTTTTAGATCTGCAATGAGGTGAGGACACAGGGCAAACCACTGCCCCCAATACTGGAAACAGACAGCAAATGTAGGTAATCACAGCTTCTCAGAGACAGACTCACAATTAGAAACCACCATGGGAACTAAGGCTGGAATAGAAAAACCAGAACTGTGATTGACAAACTGCTGGAGGCTCAATGTGGACAACTCCAAGATTTAAAAACTCCAGGGGGACTCCACAATTATGAGATTTACCTCCAAAAGGAGCTCAACCAGGTTTCCTTGTAAATATCAGAGAAAAATCCCTCTTGCTTCCTGAAGGGAGAGGGGAAAAGGAACCATTTTGAAATATGCCAGAGCATTCTGTTCTTCCTAAAAAGGCCTGCCCATGAGAAATTAGTTAACCAGAGTGTAGCCTGCTGAGGTGTTACCAGAGCCTAACTGACCTAGGGGAGGGGAAATACCTGACTCCAATCAGCTCTAGCCTTTCACGTGGGAGAATGAAAACACCCAACACCAGCCCACTCTAGCCATTCTCTCCCACCTAAGGGAGTAGGAAAACAAACAAACAAACAAACCTGAGTAACACTTATGAAGTTCACAGTCCAGGACATAGACTCACTGAAAGACCGAGATATACTCACACAATTACAGAATGCTTCTCCCACCACATCTCACCACCACATTACTAAAGTCCTATTTACAGCAATTACTTTAATTCATATATCATGACCATCTATAAGAAAAATTACAAGGAATACCAAAAGGTAAAAAAACATACTTTGAAGAGACAAGAGAAAGCATCAGAATCAGACATGGCAGGAATGTTGGAATTATCAGACTGTGAATTTAAAACAAATATGATTATTATGCTAAGAGCTCTAATGCATAAAGTGGACAGCAGATGAGACAGATGGGCAATGTAAGCTGGGAGATAGAAACCCTAAGGGGGAAAAAAAGGATATGCTAGAGATTTTTAAAAAAACATGGTAACAGAAATGAAGAAAGCCTTTGATAGGCTCATTAGTACACTGGACACAGCAGAGGAAGGCATCATTGAGATTTCATTGGAAATATCCAAAACTAAAAAACACAGAGAATAAAGACAAAACACAGGGACTTCCCTGGTGGTCCAGTGGTTAAGACTCCATGCTTCCACTCCAAGCTCTTCCAGCTTTGATCCCTGGTCAGGGAACTAAGATCCCGCAAGCCACACAGTGCAGACAAAAAAAAAAAAGAGAGAGACCGAAAAAACAGAAAATCCAAGGACTGTGGGACAACTACAAAAAGTGTAACATATGCATAAAAGGGAATACCAGAAGGAGAAGAAACAGAGAATGGAACAGAAAAAATATTTGAAACAACAATGACTGAGAAGTTTCCCAAGTTAATGTCTGACACCAAACCACAAATCCAGGAAGGTCAGAGAATACCAAGCAGGATAAATGCCCCCAAATCTACACCTAGACATATCATTTTCAAAGCACAGAAAAATCAAAGATAAAGGAAAAAATCATGAAAGAAGCCAGAGGGAAAAAATACCTACCTACAGAGGACCAAAGATAAGAATTACATCTGATTGCTCTCCAAAACCATGCAAGCAAGCAAGAGTAGAATAAAATATTAAAGTATTGCGAGACAAATGCCATCAACCTAGAATTCAGCATCGTGAAAAATCATCCTTCAAAAGTGAAGAAGAAATAAAGATTTCATCAATCAAACAAAAACTGAGGGAATTTGTCGTTAGCAGACCTTCCTTGCAAAAAACATTAAAAGAAGTTCTTTAGAAAGAAGGAAAATAATATAGGTCAGAAATTTAGATCTACACAAAGATAAAGAAAGGAAAAACATCAAAAAAGGAATAACTGAAGATAAAATATAAACTTTATTTTTCTTATTCTTAATTGATCTTACAGGTAAGTTTGTTCAAAAAATAATAGCAATGGGCCTCCCTGGTGGCGCAGTGGTTGAGAGTCCGCCTGCTGATGCAGGGGACATGGGTTCGTGCCCCGGTCCGGGAAGATCCCACATGCCGTGGAGCAGCTGGGCCTGTGAGCCATGGCCGCTGAGCCTGCGCGTCCAGTGCCTGTGCTCCGCAATGGGAGAGGCCACAACAGTGAGAGGCCCACAAAACACACAAAAAATAAAATAAAATAAAATAAAAATAAAAATAAAAAATAATAGCAACAATGTATTTGATTATGCATGCTTATGTATATATAATACATGTATATGTATATGTATATATGTGCTTATTTATGCTAATATAAAAGTGAAATAAATGACAGCAATAATACAAGGAACAGAGGAGAGGAATTGGGATTATTTTGTTATTATAAGGTACATTACCCATGAAATGGTATAGTGTTATTTGGTAAATGGTTAAGAGACTTACTTGGATTAGTTGTAAATTTGCATATTGCAAAATCCAGGGCAACCACTAAAAAAATTTTTTTAAGATGTGTAACTGATATGTTTTAAAAGGAGAGAAAATTAAACCGTATAAAATTCTCAGTTGAAACCACAAAAGGCAGAAGAAAAGTGGAAGGCAAAAATAGGAACAAAGAACCAGGGTAACAAATACAAAAAAGTAACAAATGTGGTAGACATTAATCCATACACATCAATAATCATTTTGAACATTAGTGGTTTAAATGCACCAATTACAAAACAGAGATTGTCAGAGTGGGTCAAAAACAAGATACAACAATATGTTGTCTATAACAAACCCACTTTAAATATAAAGATGCATATAAATTAAAAGTAAATGAATGGGGAAAAATATACCATGCAAATACTAAATCAAAAAAAGTAGGAGTTGCTAATTAATTTCAGACAGAGCAGACTTCAAAGCAAGGAAGGTTATCAGGCATAAAGAAGGGCATTACATAACAATAAAGGAGTCAATTCTCAAAAAAACATAATAACCCTTAAAAAGTATGCGCTGAACAACAGAGCATCAGCTACATGAGGCAAAATCTGCTAAAACTGCAAGGAGAAATAGATTAATCCACAATTATAGATGGAGACTTCAACACCCTTCTTTCAGAAATGGACAGATCCAGCAGGGAGAAAATCAGTAAGGACATAGTTAAACTCAACATCACCACCAATCAACTGGATATAATGGGCACCTATAGACCACTTTATCCAACAAAAGCAGAATACACAGTCTTCTCAAGCTCACATGGAATATTTACCAAGATAACCATGTTCTGGGGCACAAAACACCCCTTAACAAATGTAAAATAACAGAAATTATACAGTCTGCTCTCATACCATAATGGAATTAAAACTAGAAATCAATAACAGAAAGACACTGGAAAATACCAAAATACCTGGAGACTAAACAACACACTTCTAAACACACAAGGCAAAGAATTCTCAAGAGGAATTTTTAAATATTTTGAACTAAATGAAAATGGAAGCACAACTTATCAAAATTTGTGGGATGAAACAAAAGCAGTGCCTGGAGGGATTTATAGCATTGAATGAATGGAGAAAGATCTAAAACTGATCCTCTCAGTTTTCACCTAGGAAAAAAAAGAGCAAATTAAATCCAAAGTAAACAGAAAAAAAATAATAATAACTAAATCAATAAAATTGAAAACAGGAAATCAGTAGAGAAAATGAACAAAACCACAAGCTGCTTCTTCTTTAATAAAATTGATAAACTTCTAGCCAGGGTAATTAAGAAAAAGAAAGAAGACAAAACTTACTAACATAAGAAATGAAATAGAGGTCATCAATACTGATCCCATGTACACTAAAAGAAGGACAAAAGAATATTATGAACAACTCTATGTCCACAAATTTGATAAACTAGATGAAATGGACCAATTCCTTGAAAGACACAGCCTGCCAAAACTCACACAAGAATAGACAATCTAGGCTTCCCTGGTGGCGCAGTGGTTGAGAGTCCACCTGCCGATGCAGGGGACACGGGTTCGTGCCCCGGTCCGGG
>NC_041224.1:178972223-178980085 GCF_002837175.3 Physeter macrocephalus
AAAAAAAAAAAAAAAAAAAAGAATAGACAATCTGAATAGGCCTACAGCTATTAAAGAAATTTAATCAATAAATAGTAACCTTCCAATATAGAAAGCACAAGGCCCAGATGGGTTCCCTGGTGAATTCTCCCAAATATTTAAGGAAGAAATTATACCAATTCTCTACAATCTCTTTCAGAAGCAGAAGGAATATTTCCTAACTCATTCTATGAGAGAAGCATCACCCTAATACCAAAACCAAAGGCATTACAAGAAAGGAAATCTACAGACCGATATTTCTCATGAATATCAATTCAGAAACCCTCAACAAAATATTAGCAAACCAAATCTAACGATATATAAAAAAAAATTCTACACCATGACCAACTGGGGTCTATCTCATGTATGCAAGGTTCGGTATTTGAAAATCAGTTAATGTAATCCATCACATCAACAGGCTAAAGAAAAAAAATCATATATTCATATCAATAAAAGCAGGAAAATCACTAGACAAAATCCAGTACCCATTCATGTTAAAAAAAAAAAAAACACCTCTCAGTAAACTTGGAATAGAGGGAAACTTCTTCAACTTGATAAAGAATATCTACAAAGAACCTACATCTAACACCATACTTATTGGTGAGAAACTCAAAACTTTCCCACTGAGATCAGGTACGAGGCAACGATGTTCGCTCTCACCACTCCTCTTCAACATTGTACTGGAGTCCTAGCTAATGCAATAAGTCATGAAGAAATTAAATGTGTACATATTGGGAAGGAAGAAATAAAACTATCTTTTTCACAGATGGCATGATCATATATGTAAAAAATCCAAAGAATGAAAAAAAACTGTTTTTAATAGGTGATTATTAAAACGTTGCAGGTTACAAGGTTAATATAGAAAAGTCCATTGCTTTCCTATATACCATCAATAAACAAGTGTAAATTGAAATTAACCCAATAACATTTACATCGGGTTACATTAACCCAATACCAAAAAAGAAAGAAAGGAAGGAAGGAAGGAAGGAAGGAAGGAAGGGAGGAAGGGAGGGAGGGAGGGAGGGAGGGAAGGAGGGAAGAAAGGAAGAAAGAAAGAAAGAAAGAAAGAAAGAAAGAAAGAAAGAAAGAAAGAAAGAAAGAAAGAAAGAAAGAAAGGGAAAGTAAGTCAGATATAAATCTAACAAATTATGTACAAGATCTATATGAGGAAAACTACAAAACCCAGATGAATAAAATCAAATAATTAAATAAATAGATATTCCACACTCATGAATAGGAAGACCCAATACTGTCAAAATGTTAGTTCTTCCAAGTTGATGTATAGATTCAATGCAATCCCAGTCAAAATTCCAGCAGCTTTTTGTGTAGATATCAACTAACTGATTCTAAAGTTTATATGAAGACGCTAAAGACCCAGAATAGCCAATAAAATTTTGAAAGTTAAGAACAAAATTGGAAGACTGACACTATTTGATTTCAAGACTTACTATAAAGCTACAGTAATCAAGACAATGGTATTGGCAAAAAAACAAATAGATCAATGGAACAGAGTAGGGAGCCCAAAATAGATCCACATAAATATTGTCAAATGATATTTGACAAAGAAGCAAAGGCAATACAGTGGAACAAAGATAGTCTTTTCATCAAACTGTGCTGGAACAACTGAACATCTACATGCAAAAAAAAAAAAAACAACTCAATCTGGACACAGACTTTACACACTACACAAAAATTAAGTCCAAATTGATCATAGACCTAAATGTAAGCAAAAAACTGCAAAACTCCTAAAAGATAACATAGGAGAAAACCTACATGGCCTTGAGTATGACAATGACTTTTCAGACACAACACCAAAGCACAATATTTGAAAGAAATAATTGATAAGCAGGCTTCATTAAAATTAGAAACTTCTGCTCTGTACAACACAATATCAAGAGAATGAGGAGATAAGCCAAAAGCTAGAGAAAATATTTGCAAAACATATGTCTGAAAAAGGACTTGTATCCAAAGTATACAAAGAACCCTTAAAACTCAACAACAAGAAAACAAACAATACAATTAAAAAATGGGTCAAAGATTTACTAGACACCTCATCATAGAAGATATAGAGGTAGAAAATAAGCATATGAAAAGATGCTCCACATCCAATGGTATCAGAGAAATCAAATCAAAACAACAATGAATTACCACTACACATCTATTAGAATGGCCAAATTCTAGAACACTGACCACACCAAGTGCTGGTGAGGATGTGGGGCAGTAGAAACTCTCATTCACCTGCTGATGGGAATTCAAAATGGTACAGTCACTTTGGAAGACAGCTCTCAACAAAAGTGACATACTTTTACCATGAAATCCAGCAATCATGCTTCTTGGTATTTACCCAAAGGAACTGAAAACCTGCAGCTACACAAAAACCTGCACACAGGGACTTCCCTGGTGGTCCAGTGGTAGAGAACCCGCCTTCCAACGCAGGGGACGCGGGATCAATCCCTGGTCGGGGAACTAAGATTCCACATGCCGTGGGGCAGCTAAACCCGCGCACTGCAGCTACTGAGCTCACACGCCTCAACTAGAGAGCCTGCACACTGCAAACTACAGAGACCAGGCCCTCTGGAGCCCGTGTGCTCCAACTACAGAGCTCATGACCCCTGGAGCCCGTGAGTCACGACTAGAGAGAAGCCCACATGCCACAACGAAGAGCCTGCATGCCACAACTAAGACCCGAAGCCACCAAAAAAATAAATTAAGTAAATAGCTTAAATAAATAAATATTTTTAAAAAGAATTTTAAAATTGAGATCATTAATAAAGAAAAACAAACAAAACAAACAAACAAGCAAAAACCTACACACAGATATTTATAGCAGCTTTATTTGTAATCCCAAAACTTTGAACCAACCAAGATGTCCTTCAGTAGATGAATGGTGAACTGGGCTCATCCAGACAATGGACTATTATTCAGTGCAGAAAAGAAATGAGCTATCAAGCTGGAAAAGACACAGGGAATGTAAATGCATATTACAAGCGAAAGGAGCCAATCTGAAAAGGCTGCATATTGTATGACTCCAACTATATGATATTCTGGAAAAGGAAAAAGTATGGAGACAGTAAAAAAAGATCAGTGTTGAGGGGACTGGGGTGGGAAGGATGAATAGGAGAATCGCAGAGAATTTTTAGGGCAATAAAAATACTCTGTATGATACTATAATGATAGATTATACATTCCATTATACATTTGTCCCAAACCATAGATTGTATACCACCAAAAGTGAACCCTATGGTATACTATGGACTTCGTGATAGTGATGTGTCAATGTAGGTTCATCAATTGTAACAAATGTCCCACTCTGGTGAGGGATGTTGATAATGGTGGATTCTATGCATGTGTTAGGGCAGAGGGTGTATGAGAAATTTCTGTACCTTCCTCTTAATTTTGTTGTGAACCTAATACTGCTCTAAAAAAATAAAGTTAAAGAAGATTGGCTGTTTAAAGCAAAAATAATAGTAATGCTTTATTGAGTTTGTAACATTTGTAGAAATAATATATAGGACAATAATAACACAAGAGACAGGAGGGAAAATGGAAACATACAGTTTATATTTCTTACTGAACACATAAATTGATACATTCTCTTAAGATAGACTGTGATCTTAAGTGTGCATATCAAAACTCCTAGGTCAACCTTTAAAAAATTAAACCGATATTGCTAATAAGCCTATAGGGGAGATAAAATGAAATGCTAAATTATTGAATCCAAAAGAATGCAGGGAAAGGGTGAAAGGGCCAAGGAGCATTGTGGGAGGGCAACAAATAGCAAGATTATAGAATTAAATAAGAAATACAAATGGTCTAAATGCACCAATTAGAAGCAAAGATTGTCAGACTGGGTTAAAAAGCAAGACTTGAGACTTCCAATTTCAGCTCTGAGTGTAAAGTGCTTGAAAGTAATCACTCCCATTCTTATGACCAAAAAGAAAAAATTTGAACAAAGTGAAAATCAAGGGCTTTTGTTGGACCCATCAGAGAATTGAGGTCGCAGGGCAAACCACCACTCAGAAATGGGAGAGACAGGAGAATACAGAGTCCCAGCTGAGATCTCCTTATCTGGAGCAGGAGTCACTGGAATAATAACTGGTAGAAATACTTATATGGTCACTGCGACAGACTGCAGAGAGCGTGGACAGCATGAGAGAGAGAAACTGCTGGGGATTGCATTCTTGAGAGAGGGCACAACTGAGTGGATTTTATCTCTAGTCCCACCAGACTCTCACCTTGAAGAGCCCAAAAAAATTCCCCTCCTGTCTCAGGTGGGAAGAGGGGAAGAAAAGACGCCTGAAATGCTCTCAGAGCATCTTCACAACAAAGGCCAGCTCAGCAGGGGGAAGACTCTATCAGACCTGCCCTTCAGCTAGGAGGGAGAACAATTACCAAACTTCAGCACCCTCCATCCTTCCTGTCTCACTTAAGTCGGGGGCGGGGGGGGGGGGGGGCCGGGGCGGTGGGAGGGAGGAACTTAAGAAGGACTTGTAAAGGCCACAGCCCAGGGACACAGGTGCACTAAAAACCTAAGATTTAATCATAAGGTTATAGAACGCTTCCCTCATCCACACCTTACTACCACGTCAACAGGGCTACAATATAACACTGGTGGATTACAGCTGAAAGAGCTGCAAGGCACAGACTATATTTAGGAAGTAGTTCCTAGAGAAATCCAAAGATAAGATGAAAGATAAAAACAAGGACACTAGAGGAATTTGAAGCCTCTGGAATTTATATAGATAGCAAACACTGAACACAATTCAACTCACAGATTAACATGAAACTTCACACTAAAGGCCTATTTACCTCAGTGATTATCACCAGTTACATCATGTTGGGCTTTCATCATGTTGGGCATCTCAAAGGCAAGAAAAAAATAAGGCCAGACTGTATGCTGGTGACAAATATCCCCGTTTAAGTATAAAGACACAAATAAAAATAAAAGGATGGGAAAAGAGATATTATACAAACACTAATATAAGAAAACTGGGGTGACTATGTTACTAGGAGACAAAGTAGACTTCAGGACAAGGAATAATCTCAGGGAAAAGAGGGACATTTTGTAATGATAAAACTCTCAGTTCATCAATATGACATAAAAAAAAAAGTATGCTCCTAATAACAGAGCATCAAATTATGTGTAGGAAAAAACTGAGAGAACTGAAAGAAGAAATGAAAATTCACAATTAATTTGAGATTTTAATATTACTTTCTCAGTAATTGAGAGAACAAGTACACAGAAAATCACTGAAGAGCAAAATTAGAATTACACTGGACTTTTCTTCAGAAACTATGGAAGCAAGAAGAGACTAGAGTGAAATTTTTAAAGTGTGGAAAGGAAAATATCGACCAACCTAGAATTCTGTATCCAGTAAAGTTATCCTCCAAAAGTGAAGTAGAAATACTTTCTCAAACAAGCAAAAATTTAGGGAATTTGTCACCAGTAGACTTGCCTTGAAAGAAATGTTAAAATTAAGTTCTTCAGAGAGAAGGAAAAGGATATAGAACAGAAACTCAAATCTACAAGAAAGAAAAAAGCATAAGAAAAGGAATAGCGGAAGGTAAAATAAAATATTTTTTTTTTGTTTTTCTCAATTGAACTAACATAAAATAATAGCAACAATGAATTCAGTGAGTTTATTTATGGAAAAGTGAAGTGAATGGCAGCAATATTTTAAGGGGCAGGATGGAAGAACTGAGAATGCTCTGTTATAAAGTACCTGCACTCCCCATGAAACAATATCATGTTATTTGAAAATGGACTTGGATTTGTTGCAAATGTATATTGCAAACTCTGGGGCAGCCACTAAAAAACGTTTTTTAAAAAGGAGTATAATTAAAATGCTAAGAGAGGAGAGAAAATGGAATCATATAAAATGCTCAATTAAAACTATGGAATGCAGAAAAAGAGTGGAAGAAAAAAAGAAACACAAAAAAAACAAGGGCGATGAATAAAAATGAATTAAAAATAGTAACAAACATGATAGATGTTAACCCAACTTCTGTGTTCTGAATGTTCGTGTCCCCCCAAAACTCATACGTTGAAATTCTTCCTAACCCCCAAGTTGACCCTTGAACAACATGGGTTTGAACTGTGCATGTTCACTTACACATGGATTTTTTTTTCAATAAATATGTACTACAGCACTATGCAATCAGTGGTTGGTTGAATCCTCAGACACAGAACTGCAGATACAGAGAGCTGATTATAAAGTTATACTAGGATTTTCAACTGTGCAGGGGTCGATGCCCCTAACCCCCAAGTTCTGTTCTTCAAGAGTCAACTGTATTAGGACGTGGGCCTTTGGGAGGTGCTTAGATCATGAGGGTTGAGCCTTTGTGAATGGGATTAGTACATTATAAAAGAGGCTCCAGAGAGCTCCCTCACTCTTTCCACCATGTGAGGGCACAGCAAGAAGGGTCTGGCTATGAACCAGGAAGAGGCTCGTCACCAGAACATGACCATGCTGGAACCTTGATCTCTGACTCCCAGCCTCCAGAGCTGTGAGCCATAAACTTCTCTTGTTTATAAACCACCCAGCCTGTAGTATTTTGTCATAGCAGCTTGAATGGACTAAGACACGAACTATATCAATAATCACTTTAAACATCAATGGTCTAAACACACCAATTAAAAGACAGAAATTGTCAGAGTGGATAAAAACAAGACCCACTATAAGTTGTCTACAAGAAACCCACTGTAAATATAAAGACTCCGATAGATTAAAAGTAAAAGGATGGAGAAAGTTACACAATGCTGATACATCAAAGGAAAGCTGAAGTAGCTATATTAGTTTCAGACCAAGCAGACTTCAGAGCAAGGAAAATGATCAGAGATTTAAAAAAAAAGGGCACTGGATAATGATAAAGGGGTCAATTCTCCAAGAAGACATAACAACACTTGATAGATTAAGGAGAAATAGATTAATCCACTGTTATAGTTGGAAACTTCAACGCCATTCTATCTGTAATGGACAGACCCAGCAGGCAGAAAATCAGTAATGACAGAGTTGAAGTGAACACTATCAATCAACTGGATCTTACTGATATCTATAGACTACGTCATCCAACAACAGCAGAATACTCATTCTTCTCATGGAATGTTCATCAAGATAGATCAAATTCTAGGTCATAAAACATACCTCAACAAGTTTAAAAGAATAAAAATAATAAAATATGCTCTCAGACCACAATGGGATTAAACTAGAAATCTGTAACAGAAAGACACTGGAAAATCTCAAAATACTGGAGATTAAACAACACACTTCTGAGCAACACATGAATGAAAGAATAAATCTCAAGCGCTATTAATAAATATTTTGAACTAAATGAAAATGAAAATACAACTTATTACATTTTGTGAAATGCATTAAAACAGTGCTTAGAGGAGACTTTTTAGCATTTAATGTATATCTTAGAAAAGAAGATCTAAGATCAATAATCCCAGTTTTTACCTTAGGAAACTAGGAAAAGAAGAACAAAGTAAGCAGAAGAAACGAAATCATAAAAACCAGGCAGAAATCAATAAAATTGAAAACAGGAAATTAGTAGAGAAAGTTAGCAAAACCAAAAGCAGCTTCTTTGAAAAGACCAATAAAATTGATTAAGTTCTAGCCAAGGTAATTAAGAAAAAGAGAAACGCAAATTACTAACATCAGAAATGAAATAGAGGGCTTCCCTGGTGGCGCAGTAGTTGCGCGTCCGCCTGCCGATGCAGGGGAACCAGGTTCGCGCCCCGGTCCGGGAGGATCCCACATGCCGCGGAGCGGCTGGGCCCGTGAGCCATGGCCGCTGAGCCTGCGCGTCCGGAGCCTGTGCTCCGCAACGGGAGAGGCCACAAC
>NC_041224.1:178980158-178981391 GCF_002837175.3 Physeter macrocephalus
CGCATACCACAAAAAAAAAAAAAAAAAAAAAAAAGAAATGAAATAGAGGCTATCACTACTGATCCCATGGACACTAAAATGACATAATAAAGGAATATTATGAACTCTTCTATTCCCACAAATTCAATAACCTAGATGCAATAGACCAATTCTTTGAATATACATTTTACCAAAACTCACACAAGAAGAAATAGATAATCTCAATAGGCTTGTAACTATGAAAGAAATGGAATCAGTAAATAATAACCTTCTAAACAGAACGTACCAAACCCAGATGAGTTCACTAATGAATTCGACCAAACATTTAAGGAACAAATTATACCAATTCTCTATAGTCTCTTTCAGAAGACAGAGCAGAGGGCATATCTCCTAACTGATTCTATGTGGCCAGCATTACCCTAGTAAAAAAACGGAGAAAGACATTCCAAGAAAAGAAAACTACAGAACAATCTGTATTATACAAATCTGATAATACAGATTTATAATCATGAAGATAGTTGGAAAATTCTCAACAAAATATTAGCAAATCAAGCCCAACAATGAATAAAAAGAAGTATACACCATGACCAACTGGGATATTCCAGGATGCAATACTGTTTCAGCATTTGAAAATCAATTAAGGTAATTCATCATATTAACAGGTAAAAAAGAAAAATCTTATGATCATATTAACAGATGCAATAAAATCATTTGAAAAAAAAATCCAATACCCAGTCATGATAAAAACTCTCAGCAAACTAGTAATAGAGGGGAACTTCCTCAACTTGATAAAGAGTAAATACAGAAAATAAAACAGCTAACATCAGACTTAATAGTGAGAAAATAGATGCTTTCCTGCTAAGATGAGGCAAAAGGCAAGGTCCCTTCTCACTACTTCTTTTCAACACTGTACAGAAGTCCTAGCTAAGGCAATATGACAGCAAAGGAAATTAAAGTTACACAGACTAGGACTGAAGAAAGAAAACTTTGAAGATGACATGATCATGTATGCAAAAATCTGAAAGAATCAATAAAAGCTTTCTGGGACTAATAAACAATTACAGCAAGTTTGCAGTCTACAAAGTTAATATAAAAAAGTCATTGCTTTCTCATATACCAACAATGAGCAAGTGGAATTTGATATTAAAAAACCAATGCCTAAAGCAGAAACTAACACACCATTGTGGAGCAATTATACTCCAATAAAGATGTTAAAAAAATAAATAAATAAAATAAAAAAAAATAAAAAAAAAA
>NC_041224.1:178981696-179057704 GCF_002837175.3 Physeter macrocephalus
TGTTAAAAAAATAAATAAATAAAATAAAAAAAAAAAAAAAAAAAAAAAAGGAACAGCAGCAGGCAATAAGCCCAAAAGACAACTTAGGTAACTAGATTACTTAGGGCCTGGTAGACATGTGTGACAACTCTGTTATTTGTGTGATGGGAATCTGTTGTAAAATTTGAGTGGAAAATGATGTGATCTGATAAATGTTTTCCAAAAAAAAAAAACCAATGCCATTCACATTAGCACCAAAAAAACCTCACAAAGAAATACTTAGGTATAAGTCCAATAAGATATGTTCAAGATCTATATGAGGAAAAGAACAAAACTCTAATGAAAAGAATAAAAGATATAAATAAATGGAAGGCTAGTGCATGTTCATGAATAGGAAGACCAATAGTGTTAAGTTGTTAGTGCTTCTCAACTTGATCTAAAGGTTCAACACAATCTCAATCAAAATCCCAGCAAGCTATTTTGTGAATATTGACAATCTTGTTCTAAAGTTTATTGGAAGAGGCAAAAGATGCAGAACAGCCAACTTAATATTTAAGGAGAAGAGGAAAGTCAAAGGACTTCAATATCTATGATGAAGCTACAGTAATGAAGGCAGTATTGTACTGATGGGAAAATAAACAAACAGATAAATGGAATAGAATAAAAAGCCCAGAAATACACCCCACAAACGTAGTCAACTGATCTTTGACAATGGAGCAAAGACAATTCAATAAAATAGTTTTGAACAAATCGTGTTGGAACAACTGAGCATACACATGCAAACAAATAAATCTACATGCGTACTTACATCCTTCAAAAATTAACTCAAGGGGCTTCCCTGGTGGCGCAGTGGTTGCGCGTCCGCCTGCCGATGCAGGGGAACCGGGTTCGCGCCCCAGTCCGGGAGGATCCCACATGTCGCGGAGCGGCTGGGCCCGTGAGCCATGGCCGCTGAGCCTGCGCGTCCGGAGCCTGTGCTCCGCCAACGGGAGAGGCCACAACAGAGGGAGACCCGCGTACCACCAAAAAAAAAAAAAATTAACTCAAAATGGGCCACAGGCCTAAATGTAAACCACAAAACAAAAAAAATCCTAGAAGATAACATGGGAGGTAACGTAGATGACCTTGGATATGATGATGACTTTTCAGACACAACAACAAAAGCACAATCTATGAAAGAAAAAAGTCAGCAAGTTGCACTTCACTAAAATTAAAACTTCTGGTCTATGAGAGACACTGTGCAGTGAGAAGAAAAACACAGACTGGCAGAATATATTTGCAAAATATATATCTGATGAAGGCCTTGTATCCAAAACATAGAAAGAACTCCTGAAACTCAACAATTAAGAAAAAATTAAAAATGGGCAAGAGATCTGCACAGACACCTCCCCAAAGGAGGTATACCAATAAGATATGGGGAAGTAAGTTGTAGTACCTCCTGACAATGGGACGTTATTCACCAATTAAAAAGAAAGGAGCTTTCAAGCCATGAAAAGATGCAGAGGAAATGTAAATGAATGTTACTAAGTGCAAGAAGTCAATCTGAAAAGGTTACATACTGTATGATTCCAATTCCATGACATTCTGGAAAAGAAAAATAAACTATAGAGACAGTCAAAAGGTCCGTTGTTGGCAGGGGTTTGGAGGGTGGAACATAGAGGGTTTCCAGGGCAGTGAGACTACTCTGTATGACACTGTGATGGTGGACACATGACGTTAAGCCCTTGTCAGACCTCAGAATGCACACCACCAAGAGCCAGCCCTCATGTGAACTCTGGGCTTTGGTTAATAATGATGTACCAAGACAGGCAGGTCAATTGAAACTGATGTGCAGACCACACTGATGCAAGATAGAAACCACAGGGAGACTCTGAGCCAGAGAGAGGGAGTGTGTGGGAACTCTGTACTTTCCGATCAATGTTTCAGGAAACTCGAAACTGCTCTAAAAATGTGAAGTCTACGAATTAAAGAGAAAAAGCCTCAAAGGTTCATCCCCAGCCCCAGGCCTGGCATCCAAGACCCCACACAGCCTTGGCCCAGCCCGACACTGGCTTGTGGCCCCTACTGCGGCCACACGGAGAACGGGTCCTGCCACAAGTGGCACTGTCTATGACTGTCCCTGAAGGGAGGTCTGCACCCGCCCCTGGTCCTGGGGTGTCCAAGAAGGAAGTGGTGAAGACAGCAGGAAGAGGGCCTCCCCTGACCTGGTTCTCCCTGGGCTGCATCCCCTGGGACCCCTTTCTTATCTCCTCTCCCTGAGGTTACTTTCTCACTCCCAGGGACAGGCAGCCAGGAGGTGGGTGCTTCTCATGTGCTACTTTGCCAAGCAACTTCTAGAAGGCGATGTTTCAATGTCTCTTTGCTATTCCTGTTAGTAATGTTCCTGCCTGTCCATCGGTGGCGTGCAGAAGGGACTCGGGCTGCTGCCTTGTAGATCAGGAGGGTGAGAAATGTCACCTCGTCCTCCTCCACCTGCACAACCGCTCCCCAGTACCCGCCTGCCCAGGTGGCTGGGGGCGCGGGAAGCCGTCCTGCAGCGACACATGGCCGTGCGTCAGGGCGTTGCTCGCCAGGTCCCCGTGCGTGCGCGTGTGCCTGTATGGGAAGGCGTGTTCTCTGCACCCACAACGTGTACCCTTTGTCTCCCTGCCCGGGTGTGCGTGGGTGCGCGTCTCCCCGTGAGGATGGCTGTGCCCTTGAGGTGTGTCTCCTTTGACCCGGCTGCACTGTCCCTGGTCTGCCTGTGAGTGGCCTCCCGACCTTGTCCCAGCTCTACTCCTGTTCGCTTTTTAAAATTTAAGAAGACAAACAAGTAATTTTATAAATGGATAGAAGATTCTTTATAGACCATTAACAAAAGAAGATACGCACATGGCTGATATAGCAGGCGGAAAGAGACTCAGCATCGTGGGTCCCATGTGAAGGGCGAGTGGAGAACCCCAGGGAGACACCAGGACACAAAACCACACACCGGCGAGGACGCGGGCAAACTGACACCATCCACACAAAACGAAACCGAAAAACGCGTACGTGGCGGCTGTACGCGGAAAATGGTACGACCAGTTGGGAAAGCAGTTTGAAAATGTCTTAATAGTTAAGCATACACGTATCCTGTGGCCCAGAAACTCCACGTATAAGACATTTACCCAAGAGAAATGAAAATACATGTCCATAAAATAACATACCCATATAAGTGATATCATATGATATTTGTCTTTCTCTTTCTGACTTCACATAGTATGATCATCTCCAGGTCCATCCACGTTTGCTGCAAATGGCAATATTTCATTCCTTTTTATGGCTGAGCAGTATTCCATTGTGTGTATATACCACATCTTCTTTATTTATCTGTCTAAAAAAATGACACAAATGAACATATTTACAAAACAGAAGCAGACTCACAGACATAGAAAACAACCTTGTGGTTTCCAAAGAGAAAAGTAGGGGAGGGCTAAATTAGGAGTTTGGGATTAACAGGTACACACTACTATATATAAAATAAACAACAAGGACCTACTGTATAATACAGGAAACCATATTCAATATCTTGTAATAACCTATAATGGAAAAGAATCTGAAAAATAATATATACATGTATGTATAATGAATCACTTTGCTATACATCTGAAACATTGTCAATCAACTATACTTCAATCAAATTTTTTTAAAGTGAAAAAAAATAACACACCCAAATACTCAAAGCACAACTATTCCTAATAGCCCCAAACTGGAAATAACCTGAATGTCCACTAACAGGTGAATGGATAAACAAATGATGGCACCTCCATCATTTTATTGCTACACTTAGCAATAAAATAAAAAACTACTCATACATGCAGTGACATGGACGCCTATCAAAACTATTATGCTGAATGTAATAAACCAGACCTGAAAGCCTGCGTTGTGTAGGATTCCATCTTTTCTGTGACGAGATGGAATCCTACACAATGTAGAGGAGGGGGAGGAGACGGACGGCAAAGAGGGGAACTTTGGGAGGGAACGTTCTCTCTCGATTGTGGTGGTAGCTACCACAGGTCACATTTGTCGCACCTTATGGAACTGTCCCTTAATAAAATTAAGGAACAAACATTTTTTATGTACATAAAATAGGTGGTTTACTTTTAGAAGGGATAGGGTATCTCCAAAGTAAGCAAATAAACTCTGTCCCTTACTGTTTACAAATAAACATGCTTGCAATTACACCCTTCCCTACGGAGTGTACTGCGATAAAGCCAAACTAGATGAGCAACCGAAAGTATAGAAATTAAATAGAAAAGCTGCAAGTCGATCATGAAATGGAATCGATGAATGACAGATGCCTGTCTAAAAGAATGAGAACCTGGACTGATGTTTGTGTAGTTTGCAGCTGTGCCACAGGCCAACTCACATCACCCGAAATAAGCATCCCTGGATGAATGAGCCCCCCCACCTCTCTCAGTCACCAACCAGATGTGGAGTCTCTGGCAAGCAAGTAAATGCTGGCTCAAAAGACGCATCAATTTCTGGGTCTGAAAGCTGTGATGCTATTTTAAACGACAAGGATGAGACTAACGACTTCCATGACACGGTCGTCACTGATTTTATTTTTGAGGATTCATGGGAGACTTAAAAATCAAATAAGCAAGCAAGTCTGCTGGTGAGAATTTCCCCTAGTTTTCCTCTGAGAATGTCTTTATTTCACCTTCATGCCTAAAGGATATTTCCAGTGGATGTAGAATTCTATGTTGGCAGTTCCTTTTTTTCTTTTTTTTTTTTTTTCCAGCAGTTTACAAATGTTCCACTGCCCTTGACCCTCATGGTTTCTGCGGGAGAAATCTGCAGTCATGGAGTCGCTGTCCCCACACAGGGGCAAGAAAGAACAACAAACACACGGGAGAGGAGGGGTTTCCCTCACTCTCTCTGACTGTGGTCTCCAGACCAGAAATAGACAGCTTCCCTTGGGACTTTTTCTGTTCACACTCGGTATGTAGTTCTAAGCTTTCAGCTGCCTTGAGTCCAAACCAGGAGATGCTGGAAAACAAAGGAAAATGTATGGGTGGGGGGCACTCACCACCTGGGGAGGGCTTCCTCCACCAGCCCGTTACCGCTCACATTTAGGGGTCCCCAGAGAGCTACTGCATGAGCCCTGTCCCAGGGTTAGTTTCCTTCAGTGGGAGACACAGTGGAACGTGCTCACTCCGTTTCCATCCCAATTACTTTTTCTTATCTTTCTTCCCTGACACATTTCAAGTTCTACCAGGGCAGAGACTGAGTCCAGCTTATTAATCAGTGCATCCTCTGACTTTGGCTGAGTGTTTTTCACATAGGAGCTCCTCCTCTAAAATTCACGGACTAAATCAATAAGCAGTGCAGACTGAATAAGATGATGTTGGTAAAGCAACTGGCACGATGTCTGCCATGAAGATGTTCGATATCAATAAATGTTTACGTCTATTATTACCTGGAGAGACTTGAAGTCTGCCACTTCTAGCTCCTTTAGTTAATGCAGACGCATGCTAAACAGAGCTAGAAGTTCCTACAGATCACGAACTTATTTGATTCAATGAGACACCTCTCCGAAAATGTTATCCATAAGCCTCCCCCCAAATCTGAGTTTACCGTACCAAATGTTTTACAGGAAAATAATAGGACTGCTTTGCATGCATCTGCACACATACACACACAGATGCAACGGGTGTCTACATTACAGTTCTTTGAAAGAGGACTTTCTGCATTTCTTGCATTGCTTCAAGTGACAGAAGGGAGATTCTATCTTTGGGGGGAGCTCTCGGTACCCAATACTTTGAACAGATGCGTGCCCACTCTCCTCCATGAAGTGACACTGCAGACTGTTCCAGAAGTGCATTGACATCACAGCCTCTCATGTGAAAAGTGGCCTCAGGGCCAGGCAGTCTAGTGCCTGCTCAGCTACTAAACAGTCCTGTCCCACATGTGCTGTCCAGTCTTCTCCTTCTCCTGTTCACCAAACAGGGAGTGCCTCTCATCTGTGGAAATTAAACAGGGACCCTGTGGCAAGGAAGTCTGGGAAATGTAGCTTCCAGACTTCCAGCCCTCACACTACAGGGATGAGTCAGGTAGCAAGTCGGGTAGAGAGGTGGTCATATCATTTTTCTGTTTTAACTGTTATTATAAGGAATTACACTAATAGATACCCTAAACTTGAACCAACTTTTCATTCCTAGGATAAATGTGGTCTTCTAATGCAGCAGTCCCCAAACTTTTTGGCACCAGAGACCCGTCTTGTGGAAGACAGTTTTTCCACGTTGGTCGGGGGGATGGTCCAGGCGGCAATGTGAGCGGCGGGGAGCGGTGGAGCGGCAGACGAAGCTTCGCTCGCTCTCTTGCTGCTCACCTCCTGCTGTGCAGCCCGGTTCCTAACAGGCCTCAGACAGGTACTGGTCTGTGGCCCGGGGGTTGGGGACCCCTGTTCTAATGTATTGCCGTATTTTCTTTATTAAGGTTCAGGTTGGAACTTTCTGCACCATTTTCATAAGTGGGTGGCCTATATATATTCTGTGCCAGCCTTGTCCGGATTTAGCGTCAGAGATATCACTGAATGAACTGGAAACCATCTTTTTCTGTTCTATGGAATAGTTTATGGAAGTATAATATAGGTACCACCTATTCCTTAAAAATTTCAAGCATGCCTGCTAAAGTCGTATGGGCCTGTTTTTTTTGGTGTGTTTTGGTTTGATTCTCTGTGCAGCCCTCTTATTACCTCTTGCATTTTTTTCTATGGGTTGTTTCTCTTTTTAGAATTTTCCTCTCTGGGAGGTACACTTTAGTTCATCCGTTCTCAATTATTTCTAAATGGCTTTTAATTTTGTTTTAAACTCAAGTTATCTAGAAAATTGTTTTTTAATTTGCAAGCGGATGGATGGATTCTTTCTTAATGTGGCAGAAATATTATTCATCGGTGCTGACTGCAATTTCCTACTTCTTTGCTGCAGGAATCCGCATTCTGTTCAGGGTGGCGATATGCCCAGCTCTAAGGCATGAATCACGATTTGTCGAAAGTGATCCTGGAACTCTTGCTTTTCCCACCGCCAGTTACTTTCCCAGCCCCCTTTGGGACCAGGGTAGCCACGTGACCCCTCTGGTCCCTCTCGTTCTGCTTTGGCTGGGAAAAAGCAACCTCTGGATACACAGTACAACTTAGAAAGGTAATCACTGACTACGGGCTGTGTCTCGCTCCAGCTCCTGCCTCCATCCACCAGGAACGATCCCACTTGGGACAAGTTATTGAATCTCTCTTGGCCTCAGCTTCCCCATCTTTAAATGAGAAATAGTGGTACCTACCTTATGGATTGAGGTGAATATTTAATGAGTGGAAATATGGGAGGGGCTTAGAACAATGGTTAGCACAAAGTAATTCAGACCAAGTATCTTTACCATTATAACAATAATAATAATTATTATTAATGCTATCCTCCTCATCATCGTCATCTTGGGACCATGAGGACAAAGAGCCAACAGAATGAGAATTCAGAACAGAGGGCTTGGAAAGAAAAGGAAGGGCTTGGATCCTTGGTGAACACATTGAACTGGAAACCCCACCTTCAGACATTCGGAGAACGGTGAACATCCTGTCTTAGGTCCTCTGCTAATTTCCGTGGAATGCATTCTAACTGATATGCCTGATTATATTTTTCATTAATTCAAAGACTGGTACCACGATCTCTTTTAGGCTCTGATAAAACAACTGTGAACAGCAGCAAAAAACACCCCTCTGCCTCTTGGAGCTGACATTCATTTCATACTAATTTCCAACTGTATTTCCACTGAAGTCAGAGAAAGTAGCCTAGTGAGTTCACTGAAGCACAGGACACGACATGCCCTTCATGAGCTTAAAATCTTGCTGAAAGACGAGGACCCCCACTGCCATCACATCCTCCACAGCTGAACAGTACAAGGGACCAAGTAATTGCCTCCACGTGGTAAGCCTCAGCTCAGTCAGGCACAGTAATGCTGCCTAAAATCCCATGTCATTTCCTGCCTAAAGCACTCTCACCAGGAGTTGGTCTGTGCCACGAGCACGCAGCTCTTTTTGAAACAGTCATCTTGGATGGCACCGCTAATGCAGCGTGTCGCTGAGGCAGGCTGTGGACCCCAGAGTGGTTGTTAGGGAACCAGCTAAGAAGCACTGAATGTATATGCCTATCTACAGTATTGACAGAGCACCACAGAGCCCCCGCGAGCTCCTGTCGGGGGCGGGAAGTCTTCTTTCTTTTCTGTGAGAGTGGAAAATTGCTCCATTCTCAGGGGAAAGCCACAGGGATTAACACCCTCAAAGGCACAGAAATATCCTGTGGCCAGAGCTTTTTCTGCCTCTTCTCTCTGTCTCTCTGCCTCTCTCTCCCTGAGCTTTTAGGACTCAGAGAGGGGATGCTGGAAAGCCAGGCTCGCATCTTTCAATATTATCAGCAGAGATTAGAGAGAGAACACTCTCGCTCCCAGCCCCTAGGGCCCCACATATGGCCCAGGAACGTTTTTGCTTCAGTTGCAAAGAGCGTGAATTATAAGGCAATGTGAGATTGGGGGCTGATGGGCTGAAGTCATCAAGAAATAGTAAACTGTCGAAATCATCTAGATATAAACTTTCTTTAAAAGTCGTGCCAGATAGCTGTCATTTATGAATCACTACGTTCAATAATATTTAGTTGTTTTAATAAAGATTCCCATTTTTCCTACAGTGGGAAATATCTAATATCACCACTAGGTAAACACCACAGATATAACACAGACCCACCGTTCACGATAAAGGACAGAGGTTCAGGCCCTTTTACCATCTCGTGGCATTTTGCCTTATCTGCAATGAACAGTTCCACTGAGTTGAGTTAAATACCGAAATCTCCAGATTAAGCTCACAAAACATTGACAGTGTCCTGGCATCCCAGCATCATAAACAACCTGAGAGCGTGATCATCATACTCATCCATGGTTCTAAGGGGCTCAGGGACATATACACACACACACACACATGCACAGGAGCTGATGTCTCCTTCCAGGGGGGCTGTTATCCCCACGAGGGGCCTGACTTCCTAGATCCAGATGCCCCTCCAGAGCACATCTATAATTTCCCAGAAAACCCACTGAAGCTGGAAGGGACCTCAGGTGTCATTATATGGGGGAGGTGGGGAATAGGGACCCGAGGGAAACAGTTTGTCCAAGACACAGAGAAAACTCAACGGGGCACAGATGGCACCAGCACCTGCCTCCAAGTCCAGAGGTCACCTGGGGAGACAAAGGGGGGGAGTTATAACATTTGCAGTAGGGTCCTGGCCTGAGCTTTCCACCTAAGCCCTCAGGGACCCTGAGACGGGTGCCGTTAGCCTCCACTCAAGGTGGGGCGTGGCTCCGAGGTGTGAAGGTGTTTCCGGAGATCAGCGCCAGATAAGCGACTGGCGAGCGTCCGAAGTTTAGCCAATATTGCTGCACTCACCTCCGCCTATGCCAACCCTCTCCTTAGAAAATCGGCTCCTTTCCAGAACCCAAGTCTATCTTTGAGGAGCTCTGCATGGATCTAGATGGCTCCGGATCCACCATGGCCCACAGGGCCACGTCCAGGAGGATCACTACCAGACAGCTCTGCAGGGTCGCTGGCCGCTATCAGACCTTCTGCCTCGCATTTCTCCTGCTCCAACTTTGTCCACCACCCCAAGCCCCCAGACCCTCCAGGAGTCCAGAGTCCAAGGCTAGCTGTTGTTGACTTGGTTCCAATGAAGGATACATTTCCAGGAAAGAAAAAAAAGCCCGTTATCAAAAAATAAACATTTTCCCTGAGAAAACCATAATTCAAAAAATACACGCACCCCGATGTTCATAGCAGCACTATTCACAATAGCCAAGACATGGAAACAACCCAAGTGTCCATCAACAGAGGAATGGATAAAGAAGATGTGGTACGTATATACAACGGAATATTACTCAGCCATGAAAGAGAACAAAATAATGCCATTTGCAGCAACATGGATGGACCTAGAGATGATCATACTAAGCGAAGTAAGTCAGACAGAGAAAGACAAATATCATATGATATTGCTTACATGCGGAATCAAAAAAAAGGGGTACAAATGAACTTATTTACAAAACAGAAGTAGAGTCACGGAGGTAGAAAACAAACTTATGGTTACCAGGGGATAAGGAGGGGGGGGGATAAATTGGGAGACCGGGCTTGACATATACACCCGACTATATATAAAATAGGTAACAATAAGGACCTACTGTATAGCCCAGGGAACTCTACTCAGTACTCTGTAATGACCTATATGGGAAAAGAATCTACAAATGAGTGGATACATGTATATGTATAACTGATTCACTTTGCCGTACACCTAAAACTAACACAACGTTGTAAATCAACTATACTCCACTAAAAATTTTTAAAAATAAATAAATAAAAGAAGCACAAGAAATTGCAAAAAAAAAAAAACCCCAACCATTTTCAAGGGCCCCACAAGTGGGTTGTGCTTAAACCACTTCTGCGGGGCTTTCCCCTGCTCACAGCCTCTGTGCAGTCATAGACGGAGCCCCCAGGGAGCCCTCTTCAAGAACCTCAGCCCAAGTGCAAGTGCAGGCGCGGGAGGGTCCTCGGAGCAGCAGGTGTGTGTGGATGGCGCCTGGGCAGAGGAGGAGGGAGGGCGGCTCAGGTGGCCAAACAAGAATGCAGCTGCGGGACCCCAGACAGCAAGCCTGCTCCCTTCCTACCCCTGCTCCCGGAGAAGTGCGAAGGTTTCCCCCGAAGTCTTCTTATCACTCGGCTGTGTTTCACAGGGAAACACAGTGGAAAAGGCACGGATCTGAGGACTGTGTCAGATTGCCAGGGCCACCGTAGCAAAGTACCACAGACAGGGCTGCTTAAACAGCAGAACTCTACGCTCAGGTTTCTGGCAGCTGGAAGTCCGAGATCAGGGTGTCGGCAGGGCTGGTTCCTTCGGAGGGCTCAGAGGGAGAGTCTGTTCTGGTCCTCATCGCTCCCACCCGCTGCTTTTGTTGTCAATCTTCCACATTCCTTGGTTTGTAGCAGCAACCCCCTGATCTCAGACTTCATCTTCACATGGTGTTGTGTGTGTGTGTGTGTGTGTGTGTGTGTGTGTGTCCAAATTTCTCCTTTCTATAAGGACCTCAGTCCTATTGGATTTGGGGCACACCTTATCCAGTAGGACCTCATCTTAACTAACTACATCTTTGGCAACCCTCTTCTGGATAACGTCACAGTCTGAGGAAGCCGGGATTCAGCATACTGGTTTTGGAAGATGCAACCCAACCCATAATCATGCTGAACCAAAGTCCAGCTCTGCCACTTGCCTCGCTTGGGCACAAAGTGTGATTGCATCAGCCCACAAAACACTCCCTTCCTCTGCAAGATGGGAAGGCTACACCTGCCGCTCAGGGTGGGAAGGGACCAGTGAGACCTCAAGCACCTCTTATGTGTGTTACAGGCGTGAGGCTTCACACGTGCTCAGGGGACGTAAATGGTGTGATCCTCCTCCTCGGGTGGCCCTTCCTGGCTCTCCAAGGCGGGGAGGCGTCGCCCTGCTCCCACAGGTGCAAACCTCCTTTTCCTGCTCTTGGCCATGAAGAGGCAAGCTAAGCGTTCAAGAGCCATTTCAAAGGGCTCGATTGACTGCTCTTTCAAAGCCTTCTCCCTGAGCCTGCCTTTCTCTCTTTAACACGTTTGTAGTGGAGCCGGGCTCCGGGTGCTTGAAAGAAAGAAGTCCTTTGCAGTGATGTCCGTATTCCTCTGCACGTGTTGAAAATGGATTTACTTGATTTATTCTTATATCCCGCCTTGCTCTAGAAAGGATTTGAGGGGGATACGTGTAGAATAAAATCCATTCCAGCTAGGAAGATCTACCCTTCACGGTTAGTAAGGACGGGCCAGAATAATTGGAAAATACATTTGTATTTTCCCTAACTCCCATTTGACCCCAAACCTTGCATCTTAGGCTGGATGCACCTCTCTTAAAGGCGTGTTGTTTTTAAACTGTTAGCGCTCAGAGTTGGGAGGTGTGTGCACGTGGTGATAATGGGGAGATGGATGATAAAGGTGATAACCAGCACATAAAAGCGCCTCTTACAGACTTCTTTGTGTCTTAAAGGAGGAAGAAAGAAGGAAGGGAGAAAACCGGCGCTGAGAACAGAAAGCAGGGGTGGGATGGGAAAGGAGGTGAAAAGAAGAAACGGGCTGTCAGAGACCCAAAGCGCCAAAAGCAGTGCCTTTGCTAAACTCTAACCAAATTAAATCCCCGAGAGCACTTTCCTCCATCTCTTCAAAACTGTGAATTCTTTCGGGGAGCTCTCTGGGGGTCAGAGGTTGATCCTGATGAGCCGTTCACCTCTGTAGAGCCAAGTTTGAGGCTGGCTCTTGCCTCCTGGCTCCGGTGATTTATAATTTTGGTCACTGGCAACTCCTTTGCCACCTTAAACGCAGTCTCACCCGCAGGGAGCAAGCTGGCGGGCCCGGCTCCAGCGCCATCCCCCAGGGATGCCCCCCGCTGGCCCAGGCCACAGTCAGTGCCCGGAAAAACGCTTCAGGAGAGACTGAGGGGCAGCTGCTCGCCCGCTCTCCATGGCCCCCTAGCCCCCCTTCCACGGCTGCCCCCAACTCCTACCGTGGCTGCGGCCTCACGAGTGGCACTAGTTATCCTTGAGCTTCCTGGCGACCCAGAGAAAAGGGGAGAAAAGTGTGAGCTGAACTTGGGTTTCGGTGAAGAGCTGATGAGGTTGCTGTGCGCATTGCCGGGGCGCTGGGGTGGGGACCGTGGGAGATGCCCTGCCCGGTCGGGTGGGCACAGGCTCACAGCCACAAAGACGCCTCGTGGGGAGCCTGGCAACTCTGCTCCCCGCCTGGCTTCCAACAGCATTGTTCGTGCTGAGCACCCCCCGACAGCACACGCTGCCTCCAAGTTCTCTCGTAAGGACGGGAAGAGGGGTTCCCATCGTGACCCCTTTTACATCGAGGGGGCTCCTGTGCAAATGCACCCACGTCCTCCCAGAACTTTCTCTGCAAGCCCGTGTGGAAAGGGGAGGGTGGCCTTTGAAATGCCAAGGGGGCCCTGAGTCCCTTCCCGCAAGGCAGTGGGGGCCTGGCTAATAGGCCTGTACCATTAAGAAGGGCTTAGCAAGAGAGACAGGTAAGGACCGAGGAGCTCCCAGGTGACCCCTGGTGTACAAAAGGACACGGGCGCAGTCGGTGGCTTTCCTCCGTCACAGTCTTGGGCGCGGCCTGGCTCACGGCCCCGCCAGGAGATGTGCACTGTGCCCGGGCTGTGTACTCCCATCCCACCCTGCCCTCCCACTGGGGAAACCGAGGCATGGGGAAGGGCAAGGCCTTGTCGCCTCGTACATGGGGAAGGTGGGATGGAACTAGGTCCAGGCATACCTGAGACCTCGCTTCCCTTTGACCTTTGGCAGAAAGGAAGAGCACGCCCCACGAGAGAGGAGGCAGTTTGCAAAGGTCTGGTGGCAAAGCTGGGGCCCCGATCACGCTCCCACGTCAATGGCTATCTGCCGCAGAGTCTTCCAGGCACCTTACACTGGGCAGAAAAGGAGCACAGAAAATCAGGGGGCCCCTCCCCCAAGGCTGCAAACCAGGATGAATTGAGGCTACTTAATACATCCGTCCTAGTAATGCCTCGTAATTAAGATTCCCAGGAATGAAGTAACGCCGGGGAGTTTCATGGAGGATCTGCCTCACGTCAGCCTTAGGCACGGGCAGCGGGTTAATGAACGGCTCCCTTCGGGTCCAAAAGAAAAGATGTAGTCGGCACACACAAAGCACGTCCTGTGCAATTACAAGAATCCACATGGATGGGCTGACCTGTGACCTATAAACCAAAATGAAGATTTTCAAATATCACCAGGAGGTAGGAAGAGCAATGGCTGGCCAGCTGCTCCAGACTTCCAACTCCCCAGGGTGTAAAAAAAGAACAAGCGCTGGAAAGAAATGTGGCAGACCTTGAACGGCCAATGTGCCACTTTTCAGTTGTGGTTGTTTTTTTGGGGGGGGGCAGGTGGCTAATGCTCCCTTTTTTTGCACCAGACACCCAGATGCATATCACAAAATCACATTTCTTTGAAGAAGTTACTTCTTTCTAAAGAAACCAGGCTCTCCAATAGCCAGAAGATGTGTTAATTTCATTTTGCCAGAGTATTAAAGAGGGCATATTTGGGGGCGGGGGGATGTGGGAAGGTGTCTGACGTCATGGTGGGAAGCACAGTCATACTTGCTCTTTGCAGGATCGGAACTCCTGACCATGGGGCTGATCCGCAGGTTCTAGGGCAGAATCAACTGAGGACAACTAAAGCTGTTTCTCCAGCCTTGGGGAGCTGGGTCTCAGGAACCGGCTGGACACATCAGGCCTCAGTGATTCATCTATCAGGGACCCCCACGCCCAGAGCCGGAAGGTCAAGGAGGGGTCACAGTTCCTCCTGGAAAGTCTGCAGAAATGGGCCTTTGCCTCCACCTCACCGACCGGGAGAACCTGCAGCCAGCAGCGAGCTGCTCTCTCCTTCTCTTTTAAAATCAACACCCATTCCCAGATTTGCTTTTGGCAAACGTTGCTTAACTACTGCTGTTTTCCCTGAAGTCTCTGAAGACAGAGAATTGGATAACGAGCTGGCATGCTCTTTTGAAATGTTTACTGTGTTCCTTAAAGCAAGGGACATGCTGGTTCCTAAACTAATTTGGGGTTGCTAGATCTCTTCTACTCTTTTTTGGAGATCTCCGAAGTAAACACATAGACTTAAGGGTAATTATGCTGTATCAGAGTCAAGTAAACAGTCACGGGGCTTCCTAAGGGATAAACCATTGCAGATCTGTCGATAGATAGAGATGTTTTTCTTAATTCTCCCGGCCGAAAAAGAAAGAGAAGTGCACGAGCATTAAGATGATACATGATAGCACACCCCAAAGATCAGACGATAAAAGGCTAGGCGGTCTTGACCGTGGCATATAGAAAGGACCCAGGTGTTCACGGACTACCCTCCTAAATGCAAACTGGTTTTCGTAATGGAGCTTATATTCGAAAATTTTTCTGAGCCTTGACCCGGCATGTTTCACAGTCTTGTTGAAAAATAAATAAATAAAACTCAGGGCATCCAGTCGTTTGTCATTTCTGTGAGAACTATAATAAATGCGTCCACGTAAGCCTTAAATTCCCACTTTCGAAATGGACATCTGGGGTTAGGATGACATTTATATAAATCTCACTTGGTATTTTGCTTGCGTGTTTTTCACAAGGAGTTCAAAGGCATTTATAGACATTCTGATTAGCGCTTGTGATATCCTGCTGGGGTGGCGAATTCTATTAGCTCAGTTTTACAGTTGAGGATAGAAAATCTTAGAGCAGCCAAATGGTTTGGCAAAAACCATATGGCGTGTCACTGATAACGCTTTGAGAAGAAAACAGGGTTTTTTTTCAGCATCTCTCCCCGCATCAGTCCTCCGTCCAATTTGCTTGTAGGATTTTTTTTTTTAATATTAGATAATATAGGGTGATTCCTAGGGTCTAAAATGTCACCTACATCTTCAGCCTACTGGGGCTGTGTTCACCTGGAAGAGGGAGGGACACTGAGCCCCTCTCCTCCATTTGCTGGGAAGGACCCACTTCCCTGCATCACCCCAGCCATCTGAAGAGCGGAGTCCGGAAAGCAAAGATGGGCATCCTGGCAAGTGATGCCCAGAGGAGGAGATGTGAGAACTCGGAGCAGAAGGTAATTGCCAAAGCCCCCCTTTCCCTGCACAACGCTCTCAGGATCACTGCGCCTGAGCTAGGATGACTTCCTCCACTGCCGTAGTCCAAGCGAGAAGTGGAGAAGGGAGAACAAGAAGAAAGACGTGGGCTTGCTGTCTAGGGCAGATGGTGTGTTGGGAACAGATGCCAGGGACAAAGAAGACACTCGACTCCTCGGCGGCTGCCATCGCCTCTTCAAGGAGAAGGAGAAGGACCTCTGTCTGCAGAGAACAGAGCAAGTCGTGACCAGAGTGGAGGGGGTGCTGCCCGGGGCCGCAGCTCGTGGGAGGAGGGTCTCCTGCTCCTCGACCACCGGAGTCCATTCCCAGGTGTTTCAAGACCTTGCAGATGAAATTGTCCAACTGGTCCAGGAATAACATTTGAGGAGTTGTGATGGGGCAGCGGCCAGAGGAAGGTGCCAAAACATTGCTGCCATGAGGCAAGGTTTGTTGAGGGTCCAGGAGGGCCCAGCCCTCCTCCACCCCCACAGTCCGGGTCCGGGCGCAGCCCTTCTCCCCCTGGGTCCCGGCCGTCTCCTTCTCTACAACCTGCCCCTTCGTGCATCGGGATCCCCAGGGGCCACGCCATCTGCTGGGAACACCCCTCCCCACCTCGGACACGTGCACGCATCCTGTTCAAACCTAAATTCCTCATGGAAGGCTTCCTCCCCCAGCCTTCAATCTGGGGCTTGCAGCCTTCTCGCCCTCTCCTGCAGGTGACCCACAACAACCGAGATGAAACTATTCGTGGTGACCTGGTTGTGCGATGGGTGTTTCCCCCACTGAGAGGTAAGCCCCACTGAGAGGCAGGTTCACTTTCCCCTGATCACTACTGTCTGCCCAGTGCCAACACAGCACCCACGAAAACTCAGTAAATTGGTAAAATAAATAGTTCATCAGTTAGGTACAAAGAAACAACCACACAAATGGCGGGGAGCGGGTGGCAGTGCAGAGAGCGATGGATTTAACAGCCCCTCATGAAAACATTTAACGTGACGTCATGAGGTTTTCCCTCCTCTCCCCTCCGTGGCCTGAAGTTTCCCCTTCTGGAAGCTTGCCCTTCCAACTCCCACGCCACACTACTATCCCTCTCGTTGGCCCACACCCACTACCTAAGAGGAAAAGGGCAGGAAGGGAGATGTCAAGGCTCAGCCCGTGTTTTCTATGTGGGAATGGCTGGAGTGCTCCATCTTGATGTCGGCCTTGGAAATCCACAAAGGTCTCCTCCCTAAAGGGATGTTCCTTCTTCTGCTGGAGAATAGTGAATTCAGTTGTATTTTCTGATATTCAAATTCTGTTCGCAGTACATTTTTTTCCATGCAACTTTGTAGTCTGTGCTTGTTTGGGAGGAATCAATTAAGTTTGTTATATCATAGCCATGCTTCAAAATACACAGGAGATTCCAAATCTAATGGCTGTATTTTATGAAATTAGGATCGTTCATTCAATTATGAATAAAGGCTCCATCAACATTAATGGCATTGTTGGAAGCTTAGTTTTTGTTTTTTATTTTCCCAAACAGAATTCCGCATCTCTCCCTAGGAACTTCATAAAAATATCATTAGAAAAGGGAAGGAATTAGCCTCTCTTCACAGCTCCCCTAGCTGCTTTTTTTTTCCAAATAGCCAGAGGCCCTTTTTCAAAAGCAGAGAAGTCCTCCAAGCAAGAAACTGCGTGGAGATCTGTCGTTGCTGCTAGAACATGACCACCAATCTTCATAAGCGGTAAAAAATAAATCTAGAGTAAGTTAAGCAAGAGGTAAATGGACTCTTAAAAGAGAGCGAGGGGGCTTCCCTGGTGGTCCAGTGGGGAAAGACTCCATGCTCCCAATGCAGGGGGCCTGGGCTCGATCCCTGGTTGGGGAACCAGATCCCACGTGCTGTAACTAAGAAGCCCGCAAGCCGCAGCTAAGACACAGCAAAGCCAAATAAGTAAATGAGAGAGAGAATGAGGGGAAAGGAGGTGGGAAGGGTAGGAGGCAGGGGGTCGAAGGGGAAGAGAACAAATAGGAAGAGAGGACAGGGCTGTGGATGTGTGGCCGATTCAGCCCCCAGGGCCGGGAAGCCGGCCAGAGTTGAGAGAAGTCAGTCCTGGGTGTAGCGGGGGTTACAGTTGTCACAGAGCTCCTTTCTAATGATATAAAATGTCCTGAAACTTTGAGACCAATGGAGTAGGGACAGCAAACTTTTCCACTGATGCAATTCTAAAGTCCGCAAACCTAAAACTGCATGCATTATGCATTGCTTGATGTATCCAAAATTATCAGTTCATAAAATGTGAAGGTTTATTTTATTTCGGTAATAAGTACACACTTAGAACTCACATTCACTTCAAATGTTTTTAATTTTTTAATGACAAATGGCACATCCCTCTTTGCCAATTACCCAGAGGCAGACCCAAATCTGAGAACAGAAGCCATTAGCACCACAGTGCAAAACAAATACAAGTCCTCTGTTTTCTCCACTTCCTATTTGCTGCAGGGTCAAGTTGTCATTTCCATAACAGGAAGGCAGGGGGAAAAGGACAGAGGGAAACCCGAAACTCAATGAACACATTTTTAGCAGGAGGGAACTTGAGCTCATCCTTCTTGTTTGCCGAGCTACGAAGATGAGCAACTTCTGCTTCTTCAGAAATTCCTTTTATCACCTTCGCAGATTCTAGAAACCGAAGATTGCCACCCAGATTGAGACTGGCTCCTCTCCCCTTTCACATGTTAGTCTATTTTCGTATAATCTGTGAGTTTCCCAACATGCACCGAATCCCCCGCACCTGTTGTACATGAGGATGCATGTCCCCCTGGGCCGGGGCCCGGCCAGTGCCGGAGAGGGACGCCATTAACAGACTCTCACCATCCAGCTCAGTGCCTGGATGACCCCTAACCCTAACCCTAACCCGATCCTCTGCTCCTGTGTCCCCACTGGTCTCCTAGTCCCTTCTTCTCAAATGCCCTCCAAGCTGCGTGATCAGCGTGATATCTGAACCACAGATTGCCCCCTACTTAAAATCTTCACGTAGCTTCTGGGAGGAAGGTCCAACTCCTGAGTTTCAAGCTGAAGGCCCAGGAAAGTGTGGCCCCAGGAGACGTTCCAGCCCCATCTGCCACCCCTTCCCCAGCCGTGACCTTTGCTACAGCCACACGCTGACTCACGTAATCCCTGAAGCTGCCTGCTGGTCGCTCAGCCAAGTCTCCCAACCAAGCAACAGTCAGGGCTTGTCAGGCACTGTGATGGGTGCCAGATGTGGAGATGGCCATGGAGAGTTTGCAGTGCAGTGAGCTATGTGCATCGTTGTGGGGTGCTGGACTCAGCTCCTGGAGAGCACCCGGACCGCCATCGCCCTGCTTGACTGAGAGGCTGTTCTTTCACACCTGCAGAAAAGTGTAAAGATTGCATATGTGATGCACCTCACACACATTATGATAGTTACTATCCAAACACACAAAATAACAAGCGCTGGTGAGGACGTGGAGAAATCGGAATCTTTGTGCATTGCTGGTGGACATGAAAAATGGTGCAGCTGCTGTAGAAGAATCCTGTGGTGCCTCAAAAAATTAAACATTGAATTACCATATAATCCAGCAATTCCACTTCTGGGTGTGCACCTGAAAGAATTGAAAGCAGGACTTGAAAAGATATTTGCTCACCATATTTATAGCCGCATTATTCACAATTGCCAAAAGATGGAAACAATCCAAATGTCCATCAACTGATGAATGGATAAACAAGCTGTGGTATATTTGTGCAATGGAACATTATTCAGCTTAAACTTAAAAAGAAATTTTGACACATTCTAAAATATGGATAAACCTTGAAGACATTACGTTAGTGAAATAAGCCAGACACAAACGGACAAACATTTTATGATTCCACTTATATGAGGTATCTGGAGCAGTCAAATTCATAGAGACAGAAAGTAGAACGGTGGGTGCCAGGAGCTGGGAGAGGAGGGAATGGGGGGGTTAGTATTTAATGGGGGCAGAGTTTCAGTTTGGGGAGATGAAAATGGTTCTGGAGACGGATGGTGGTGGCAGTTGCATAACAGTGCAAATGTACTTGATGTCACTGAGCTATTCTCTTAAAATTATTAAAATGGTAAACTTTATGTTATGTGTATTTTACCACAATAAAAAAAAATAGCATATGTAGAATTTCTGCTTCTGACCGTGATGTAGTCACAGGGACTAGATTTACCCTTCCACATTAACAACAACCAGACAAAACAACTTAAAAAAGAAAAAAGCCATCATCTTCAGATATAGGACAGCAGGCAGCGCAGGACAGTGATCCTTGGGAAACAGGAACAAATAAAGTGAGCCTGATGGTTGCCTTCACTTGCTACCTGGAAAATGATCCCAGGTCACACTGCAGGGAGAGGCAACCCAGTCAGAGCCTGGGGTTCTCCCTCAAGTGAGGACACTGTGTTGAGAATCCTGGAAGCCGCCACTGGAGGCTGGAACTGCAAGGCAGCATTCCGGAGAGGAGGGGCTGCAGAAGAGGAGCAGGTTGCTTGGAGAGAGAGCTCTGTAGTCCTGCAGAGGGCTTCCCTGGAGACTTCAGCTGAGTACCTGTCAGCACGTGCATATGAGACCAGGAAAGGCCCACCAGAAAGGAACACAGAGAACCATCCTGAAGTTCATAGAGGGCTATGAATAGTTAGTGTTCTCACCAAAGCAGAGAAACCTTGTAGTACACAGGGCGTCAGGAAGAGTACTCAGAAGGATATTGTCTTAAGAGTGGGGCAAAATTAGCCCTCTGCTAATGGCCGTTCTGATTTTGCCTAACAAAGCTGAAAAGTTAGCCTCAAAAGGACCGAGCTGTTTCCAAGTAACATAATGGCTCTCAAAAACAAAGCTCAAGAATATATAAGGAATATAAAATATCCAGCACCCAAAACAAAATAAAATTTACAATTCCGACATCCAATCACAAATATTAAGAATACAAAGTAACAGGAAAACATGACTCATATCAAGGGGAAAAAGTCAATAGAAACAGGGCCAGAAATGATACAGATGATGGAGTTAGTAGAAAAGGGGCTAAACAGTTATTATAAGTAGATTTTGTATGCTGGGAGCATAGAGGAAAAAGTAAGAATTTTGAAAAGATATGTAAAGATGTTTAAAAGACACAAATTGAATTGATAGAGATTTTTTAAAAAGACGTCTATACAGATGGCCAAAAAGCACATGAAAAGATGCTCAGCATCACTAATTATCAGAGAAATGCAAATCAAAACTACAATGAGGTATCACCTCACACTGGTCAGAATGGCCATCATCAAAAAGTCTACAAGCAATAAATATCTCAAAGGGTGTGGAGAAAAGGGAACGCCTACACTGTTGGTGGGAAGGTAAATGGGTAAAACCACTATGGAGAACAGTATGGAGGTTCCTTAAAAAACTACCATATGATCCAGCAATCCTACTCCTGGGCATATATCCAGAGAAAACCATAATTGAAAAAGATACATGTACCCCAATATTCATTGCAGCACTGTTTACAATAGCCAAGACATGGAAGAAACCTAAATGTCCATCAACAGAGAAGTAAAGAAGATGTGGTACATATATACAATGGATATTACTCAGCCATAAAAAATGAATGAAATAATGCCATTGTCAGCAACATGGATGGACCTAGAGATTATCATACTAAGTGAAGTAAGTTAGACAGAGAAAGACAGATATCATATGATATCACTCATAGATGGAATCTAACTAAAAAATGAAAGAAATGAACTTATTTACAAAACAGAAACAGACTTACAGATATTGAAAACAAACTTATGGTTGCCAAAGGGGAAACACTGAGGGGAGGGATAAATCAGGAGCTTGGGAGCAACATACACACACACACACTACTATATATAAGACAGATAACCAACAAGGACCTACTCTGTAGCACAGGGAACTCTACTCAACATTCTGTGACAACCTATATGGGAAAACAATCTGAAAAAGAATGAATATATGTATATGTATAACTGAGTCACTTTGCTGTATACCTGAAACTAACACAACTTCATAAATCAATTATATTCTGATAAAAATTTTTTAAATTAAAAAGAGATGTCTAGGATTAACAGCAGATTACACAGTACAGAACAAAAATTTAGTGCCCTTGGAGACTAAATGGAAAGAGATGCCACCCAAAATAAAACAGCAGGAGTAAAATGATGGGGAAAAAAATGAACAGAGCTTTAGTGGAATAAATTCAAACAGCCCAATGTAGATGCAATTGAAGTCCCTAAAGGAGAGGCAGGTGGGGAGAAACATATTTGAAGATACAATGGTTGAAATTTTTCCAAATTTGGTGAAAACTATAAATGCATGAATACAAGAAGCTCAATCACAAGAAATATGAAGAAAGGTGCACCAAGGCACTTCATCATAAAATTGCCCAAAACCAGTGATAAAGAGAAAACTTTAAAAGCAGCTGGAGTGAAGGAGGGAGGTGTGCATTATGTGCAGAGGAACAAACATAAGAATGACAGCCAATGTCTCATCAGAAATAATGCAGGCCGGAAGACAATACAACAACATCTGAAAGTTTAAGAACTGTGAATCTAGAAATATTTATCCAGAGGGGAAAAATGTGAAAAAAAGGACTTTTTCAGATATACAAAAGCTGAAGAAATTTATCACCAGCAGAACTTCACTCAAGCAATGATAAAGGAAGTCCTTTGAGCAGAAAGCAAATGATTAAAAAAAATTTGATTATACATAAAGGAATGATGAGCATCAGAAATGGTGACTATTGGGTAAATGTAAAAGAAATATTCTCTTATTAAAAAAAATCTTTTTAAAAGATAATTGATGAATTCAAGCAAACATAATAATAATATATTGTGAGGTATAAAACTCAGGTAGAAATAAAAGATGTGGCAGCAATAGCATGGAGGCTGGGAAGGGAGAAATGGAAGTACAGCCTTGTAAGATTATTATGCTATATGTGAAGTGCTCTGATATTACTTGAAGCTATACTGTGAGAACTTTAAGATGTATACTATAAGCCCTAAAGCAAATTCTAAAAAAAAAAAAAAAAAAAAGAGGTATAGTGAGTAAGCTAACAAAGGACATAAACTGAAATAATAAAAATCACTCAGTTAATCTAGAGGACGTCAGGAGAAAGACAGCAAATAACATATGAGACAAATAGAAAACAAATAGCAATATAGTAGCTATAAACTCAATTATATCAATATTATATTAAATGTAAATGCTCTAAACACCCAAATAAAAGGCAAAGATTGTCAGATTGAATTTTAAAAAGTGAGAACAACCTACATACTGCCTAAAATAAACCCACTTTATTAAAAAGATATAGATAAATTAAAAGAATAGAAGTAGAATACACCATGCTGAAAATAATCCGAAGAAGGATGGCATGGCTACATTAATATCAGACAAAGTAGACTTCAGAGCAAGGAGTATTAACCAAGATTAAGAGAATCACTTACTGATGATAAAGAAGTCAATTCACCTAGAAGACATAACAACCCTAAATGTTTATGCCCCTAATAAGAGAGCTTCAAAATACTTGGAACAAAAACTGGTAGGCGTTAAAAGGAGAAATAGACAAGTCCACAGTTATAGCTGGGGACTTCAGAAACCCTCCTAATTGATAGAACAAATACACAGAAAATAAGTAAGGATAGAGATGTCTTTAACAATACTATAAGTCAATTTGACCCAATATGAGGTTTATAGAATATGCTACCAAACTACAGAATACACATTCTTTTGAAGAACACACAAACATTTACCAAGATAGGAACCAAAACATGAATAAATTTACAAGGATTCAAATAATACAAGTTATGTTGTCTGGCCACAATGAAATTAAATTAGAAATCAATACCTGAAAGAGATCTGAAAATCCCCAAATACTTGGAAACTAAATAATATGCTTCTAAATAACTCATGGGTCAAAGAAGAAATCACAAGGACTATTACAATGTACTTTGAAATGAATGGAAATAACAACATGACATGTTGAAATGTGTAAGATGCAGCTGAAACAGTGCTTAAAGTGAAAATTTATAGCACTAAACATCTCACTTTAAAAAAAGAAAATTCTTGAAACAATGATTTGAGCTTCCACCTTAAGAAATGAGAAAAAGAAGAGAAAATTGATCTCAAATTAATCAAAAGACAATAAGTAATAAAAATAATAGAAATCAATGAAATGGGAAAAGAAAAATCATATGAAAGAACAATGAAACCAAAAGCTAAGTATTTGAAAAGATAAATCAAACTGAAAAACTTCTGGCCAAATGGATCTGGAAGAAGAGAAAGAGGAAAGAAATTACCAATATCAGAAATAAGAGAGAGGAGAGACATCACTACAAATCCTACAGGCAAAAAATAATAATGAGAGAATATTACGAACCACTTTATATAAATTCAGTAACTTAATAAAATGGGGAAATTACTTGGAAGACACAAACTCCCAGAGTTCACTCAAGAAAAAATAGATAATGTGAATAGGTCAGCTTTATCTCCATTCAAGACATTGAATTTGTAGTTAAAAACCTTCTCACAGAGAAAAATCCCAGGCCCATATGGCTTAAGTGGAGAGTCCCAACCAGCATTTACGAAAGAAACATAATCAATTCTACACAAATCCTTCCAAAAAACTGAAGAGGAGGGAGCATTTTCCAACGTATATGAGGCCAGCATTACCCTGATACCAAAATCAGAAAATGCTATTACATAAAAACTATAGAATAATACCCCTCATGAACACAGATACAAATATTCTTAACAAAATTTGAGCATATCTAATCCAACAATAGGCAAAAAGATACTACACTGTGGCCAAATGGAGTTTATGAAAGAATGCAAGGTTGACTTAACATTTGAAAATCAAATAATGTAACTCACCATATTGTCAGAATAAAGGAGTCAAAACAGGTGATCATATCAATAAATGCAGGAGACTCATTTCACAAAATCTAATATCTCATCCCTTATAAATACTGTCAGCATATTAATATTAGAGGAAATTCCTCAATCTGAGGAAGGGCATCTACAAGAAAGCTATAACTGACATCACTAATGGTAGAAGACTAAATGTTTCCCCCTAAGTTCAAGAACAAGATAAAGATGTCTGTTCCCACCACTTTTATTCAATGTTGTATTGGAGATTCTAGCTAATGCAAAATGGCAGAGAGAAGAAATAAAAGGCATACACACTTGAAAGGTAGAAGTAAAACTGTCATATTTGCTTATGACGTGACCATCAACGTAGAAAACCCTAAAGAATCTACAAAAAACAAAAGCCACCAGAACTAATAAGTGAGTTTACCAAGTTTGCAAGATACAGGTCAAGAGAAACGATTGTATTTCTATATATTTACAAGTGAACAAAAAACTGAAATTTAAAAAATAAAATCATTTACAATATAATCAAAGCAGATAAAATGCTTGAGGTTAAATTTGACAAAAGCTGTGCAAACAACACAAAAAACAACAAAATAATTAGAGAGGAAAAGAAGACCTCTGTAAATGGAGAGATACACTGCATTCATGGATTAGAAGATTCAGTGCTGTTAAGCTTTCATTTCTCCCCAAACAAATGTACAGATTCAATATCATCTCAGTCAAAATCTCAGCAGATTTACTGTAGAAACTGATTGGTTAATTTTAAAATATATATTAAAATACAAGCACCTAGAAAAACTCCACACACACAAACTTTGAAAAAAAGCAGGACAAAGTCAGAGGGCTTAAACTAAATTAATAAATTTCATGATTTATTACAAAACTACACTAATCAAGGGAGTATCATATTAACAAATAGATAGACATGTTTATATAGACAGTATCATAAAAACGTATATATAGGTCAATACAGCAGAATAAAGAGGCCAGTAAATAGCGGTTTTCTGAGAATGGGGAGGATCGAGGGATGTATTACAGGGGAACTCAAGGAAGCTTTAGGAAGCGATGATTACGATCCATCATTTGATTGTGGTTATAGTTTCATGAACATATGTTAAAACTCATCAAATTGTACACTTTAAATATGTACAGTTTATTGAAACATTTTTTTTTCAATAAAGCTGAAAAACACAATTTAAAAAGTACATCTAACCTCTGTTAACTATTAGGTGAAGCTATGCCCATGCTGAGGATTAAGAAAGAGTCTTTAAGCAGGATACCAGGGTTTTAGAGGCTGTTCCTGGGTCCAGCCTGGCATCTGGTGGCTCCTAGAAGACCCAGCCTTGCCTGCTCTGCAGGACTCAGACTAATACAAGCTTCCCCTCCCTCTGACCCAGCCACCCCTGTTTGCCCAGCTAATTGCTATTGGTTTGAGGAAACTCAGCTCAAAAGTTAGCTCCTCCTGGACCTCTTCCATGGACCGAGGCCAGATTTGGGACTTTGTCATTCATGATCAGTCTGGTTGTGAGTGCCACCATCTGTGGGTCAACCCTAGGACACTGTGGACAGTTTGATCCCATAGCCCCAGGTCACAGCACAATGCCTGGCCCTAGAAATGTGCTTGGTGAATAAATGACAAGCACAGGGGTAGGACTAGTTCTCAAACAAGGGCAGGAACAAGGCTTCCTTTTGGAAGATGTAGAAATAACTGATGTTGAAGGTCCAGGAGCCAGGAAGCTTGACCTGCATCTACCCCAGATGTCAGCCCTCCTGCTGCCCAGAAAATGGAGACAGAGAAGTGACCCACTCAAGCCTCCAGAGGAGGACTGGCTTGTCTTCCTCCTTCTGGCTCAGGAGGGCCTTCTCAGTTGGCCAGGGTCATCTTCGGCCTTCCCGGGACCCACAGGAGAGGCTGCAGAAAGGGCGGGGCCAGCGTCAACCCTCACAGTAAGGAAGGTCTACAAGGAGAGGCAGACGCAACCGTACCAAACCCTTGTTTGTTCCCTGAGATTCCAAAAAGGAGATAAATGTGCACGTCAATGGGCTCGAGCTTTTGACCAGAACTAAGCTGACTCATGCAGCATCTCCCCTTTTGGACAGGGTCCCTCAGTGGGTTCCAGAAAGACTGAGTGCAGCACTGCCTGACCCTGCCCCCAGTAACCACAGTTCATTCCTAAACGAGCATTCCTTTCTCTCCCCCACATTCCCATCAGTCCCCAGACCAGCATCGCCAAAAGAGCCCTCGTGGGAATCTGGCTTACACCACCTGCCAACGCCCTCCTGGATGCCAGAAACTCGGGCTTCCTGGGCCGGGCAAGTTCCGGAATGCATGCCTCTCTGGCTTCAGTGCTTTGCTTTTGTAGGCGGTTGTTTCATAAATGCCAAAAAGTGTCTTAGATGGGCAAACTGAAAAGCGACTGGAGGACATCTGGATACCCCAATTCACTCATCCCAACAGAAAGCCGTGCACCTACCCTTTCCTGGGTGTTGTGCTACGAGGAGAAGATGATGAGTGGGGAGAGGAAGGCCAGCCCAGCCCCAGGAGCTCATGGGTGGTGGAGGATCCAGAGTAGGACAGAGAGGAGAGACAGTCACGGGGGCAGTGAGGTGAAGAGGGGAGGAGTCAGGAAGAGCTTCCAGAGGAGGCGAGCTCACCCAGGGTTTGAAGAAGTCAATGCCCTAGGCGAGGCAGTACCAGAAAAGGTCCATCCTGGGAAAAGGCATCGGGGGCAAGGCAGGTCTGTAAACAGTGTGGTGTGATGGGTGGGGAGGGGCTGTGGGTACCAATATCCGACATGACCTGCTCAGAGCAGGGGTCCAAATGTATGACTTAGTGCTCTGCTTGCATGCTAATGCATACAACAGCTCTAATCCACCTTTTTGAATCACTTATTTTATTTGTGTACCCTGGTAGGTAATAAATAGCTATGGTACAAATTTCAAAGGGCATAAAGTGAAAACTAAGTTTCCTCTTTCACTTTTGTGAGACTTGGGGGAACACTAGGAAATAACCAGATCCTGCACCTACACAAAGGAAAAAAGGAGGGAACCCCTTCTGGTGCATTGCTGGACTCACAGGAAGTAGTGAAATCTCTAAAGACCACCCCCCCCACCCCCCACCCCACACATACCAATGAAAGAAGAGCCAGCATGAAGGGGAACAGGAAGAAACCTGGAGCTAAAACAAGTGGGGGCTGAGTGAGGCCCCCTCCCTCAAGGCACCAACAGCAGCACTGCCTCAGAACAGGGATCTCTGCAGAGGTGGGCCAGCCTGGAGCCCCCGCCAAGTCCAGGCCCCTTGAGGATGGTGACCTGGCTGGAAGCACTCTTAGAGGGAAAACCCTCCCCATCTGGGCCATCAGAATTCCAACAAAGCAAAAAGCTTGCAATGGTTTACAAAGATCACTAAGCACAGAGGAGGCGGACCCACGTGTGTGAGTCAGTAGAAACGACGAAAAGATTCAGACCCTGAGGACTCCAAGACACTAGAATTAGCAGAAACGGAATATAGGATAAGTATGCAGAATATGCCTTTTTAACAAAAGGATGAACTTCTACAGATAAGTCAATAAGGGTCCATATAAGGCATGACCGTGCAGATCTTAAAATGAACGAAAAGGAACTTCTAGAATTGAAAGGTATCATTTTGGAAATAATTAATTCAATGGATGAATCGAACAATACATTAGACCCCACGACCCAAATGACTGTTTCACGTCTTCTCCTTTCTCTTCAAATCCCAGCCCCTCTTCTTTCATCCTCACTCTGCACTGACACTTCATCGAGAAGTGGCCAGAGTCAACAGAGCTCTCCCACAACCCTCCAGGTGCACGGCCACCTGGGTGCCGGCACCTGCAACCACACGCTCAACCTCCATTCCTATTTCTAGTGATGGACTTCGAGAAATGCCCCAACCTGAATACCATTCCATCTGTGTTCCATAACCAGCTCTCCACATCCCCCAAGGGCACTGCTCCAGACTCTCTCTTCTCTCTCCCACACTATTCACTTTCTCTCTCGACCAGAATATTTTCATCACCTTCTTATGACTTAACCCTAAAGCTAAACACTCCGAGCCAATTCTCTTCTTTCATCCCTGATTAACTAAAATTCTAGCTCTAGTAGCTTCTTCAAGAAAGGCTCAAATAAACCACACATCCCAAGTTCTTACATATTCACCAGGGTCTGTTGCCTTTATATTTGCATGACACTTTGGTTGGGTATGAAATGACTTTCTGGTATGTCATAGGTGTTGCTCCTCTCTGTTCTGGCTGGAAGACAACTAAAACCAGATTGATGTGTTTCCCCTCCTAGGTGACCTGATTGTTTTCCTGGATTCCCTCTTTATCTTTGAAATTTAATAAGTTTAATCAGGAATGCCTTAGTGGTGATCTTTGTACTCATTTCCCTGGGACACAATATTTCCTTTCAATGTGCAGCTTCAAGTCTCCTTTTTATTTCCAGAAACACTTCTTAAATTATTATTTTTATTTTTACTTTTTTTCTTTCATGATCTTAGTTCTTTTATGCTTCAGACTCGTTGGGTACAAATATTTGGGATCCTTTTTACTGCCTCCCATCCTCAAATCCTCTTAAATGGCTTGTTTACTTCCATTTTATCTTGTGTACTTCCTTCTCAGTCCTGTCCTCCACATACCCTGTTATGTTTTTGGCAGTGTCTCTTGTTTGTGCTGCTACCAACATGCCTTTTACATCTGTGAATGGTTGCATTTTTCTCTTGCACATTTTCCTGAGTTCTGCAAATGCATATCTCATTTCCTCTTCTCTTTTGTCATGTCTTCCCTGAGGTCCGTCTCTGCTTTAAGCTCTTATTTTATAGAGGTAATTAGTCCCTGTCTGCTTCTTTAATTTAGGATAATATGGTTGGTCATAAATTCTATCTGTTCCATGACAGCATTTTTTGATTAAACAAAGGGGGGGAAGGAGAGGTTAAAAACATGCATGTACATTACCTATTTTCAAAGAAACCCAGTGGGCCTACATTCAGTGAGTACACTGATGGTTCAACAAAGCAGTGAGCCCCTCCTTGGGAAGGGGGTCTCTCTGGGTCTTCCTTCCATACCTTCTGCCATCCCCTCATTAAGGGTCTCTTCCCACTTGCATCCCTAAGATCCTCTCCATTCCTTGGCGCTCTGTGAACTGCTGTGTCTCTGCAGAGAGCTCTGGCTATTTCCTAGAATACGAAGCAGGAGGTTAAGGACTGCCCCCACCCCCACACCTCTACAACCATGTATATATCCTTCAGCCAGATGGCCTACCAGGACAGCTGATCTGTCACTGGAACCATGATCAGGTTGCCCTGGATACCCTCCAGCCTTTCTAGCTGGTGGTATAGAGGAGAAAGCTCAGCGCCAAGGGAAAACGGCTAGGGAAAGCACCTTGACCATTCTGTGAGTGGACAGTCTTCTCTCTGCTTTGGGTGCTAAGAGCTCAGCTGCATGTAGGAAGAATCAGGTAGCACTTCCTGTGCACTGATTTTCCTCTGACTTATTACCATGCACCCTTGCCTACAAAGCACAACGTCTTGCTTTCTTGATCTATTCTTGCTTTAGTGTGTGCCTATATAATATAAATAAATCCATAGCAACCAGAGGGGCTCGTCAAGGAAGGCATGGGGCTAGAAGTGGGGATGTCGTTTCAAAACCACTGACAATAAAACAGTGACAAGACGCTGATGTCCTTGAACATCAAGCACAGTAGAGCTAATGTTGGCGAGATCACGAGTGGAAAATGATCTTTGACCTCTTTTTCAACTTCTCGTGAGCAATGAAGACCAGACCAATCCTTAAGCAGCCTTTTGCCCAGGCCAATCAGGGCTGTAAGGGGCTTTCTTGGTTTATCCAAGGCGGCCACTGAAAAGCCACAAGAACAGCACAAGGTGGAGCCTCAGGAAACTGGGTGCTGTGACATTGCAGAGGGTGTCTTACCGCTGCCCCTCCTCTATGTACTGCAGTTGAAAACACCTGCCTCAGAGAGTGGTTTGGAAGACTTCATGAGACATTACTTGTAAAAGCATCAAGTCCCTGGCACTCAGAAGCCTGAACATACCATCGGGTTCAACTGTCCTCTTTTTAAGCCCTGCAGGAGTTGGAGGACAGGCCTGCTGGTACCGTCTTCCTTTCTCTGATTCAGACCAACACACGCTCAACTCTTACCAGGCTGTTTTGATGCCAGGGAGTTTTTGCATCTATGTCAAAATGACCTTGTCAATTACTTAAAATTGGATGTCAATTACTTAAAATGTCCATAAACAAATCTCCCGGACACTTACTCCATCCAACATCCTTCTCCAAGTATGTCACAATCGTCTTTCCCTTCTATTCTCTACATTTCTTTCCTTTTCCAATTCCACTTCCTATGTCTTCATTCTTTCTTTTTTTTAAAATCAGTGGCTCTCATTTTCTTTACGTTTGCTTTGTCCGAATTCTTATAAGTAGGTATTATTTTTATAATCAGAAAAAAAATCCCAAACATCTTAAAACGAATAACACAATCGTGTTGCCGCACATGCTTGACGGACCATCGGAAGTTTAACAGAGTTTCCTGTGCAGTGCACCGCTGAGAAGGAGAGCATCCAGTCACCCAACCTCCTCCACTACCCGGAAACCTCCGAGAAGCGCGCAGCCCTGGGGTAAGAGTGCAATTCTCTCCATTAGCATCTTTGAGTGCCTTTGGCCAGCTGTGTGACTTTGCTTGAGCACTTAACCTCTTTGTTGCTCAGTTCCTCACCTGCCAAATGCAGATAAGAACAGCTCTGAGCTCAACAGGTAACCACTGAGTAAAGAACACAAGACACTCAGAACAGTCCCTAGCACATCAGAGCCATAACTATGCGCACAAATAAGGGCAACAGAGCCAAACAGGTTGGGTCCTTCAGCCATAAAAAGGAATAAAGAGTGGTTCAGGCTACAACGTAGATGAATCTTGAAAACATTGTGTTAAATCAATTACCAAAGACTGCATGTTGAACGGTTTCGTTTATATGAAATGTCCAGACAAATCGATGAGACGAAAAGTAGATAATTAGTTACCCAGGGACGTGGGGAGGGGAGCGGAGAGAATAGGAGTGACGGGCGTGGCTGCTGAATGAGTGCGGGGTTTCGTGGGGGATGAGGAAAAAGTGCCGGAACTAAGAGTGGTGATGGTTCCGGAACTAAGAGTGGTGATGCAAAGTGTACATTTTAAAACAGTTAAAATGGCAAATTTTACGTTATTTGTACTTTACCATCCAAAAAAAAAAAAAAAAAAATACAAGGGTCCAGCCTATGAATTTTCAAATGGAAACCAGAATAAGTTGCATGATGAAGCAGCCAATTTTATATCTTAATTGAAAATCAATGAGCAAAACCCATGGAGTGCCGAGGGACGGATCGGACTCTTCACAAACCATGTCATGAGCTCAGACTTGGCTTTGGCTGATCAATGGCTGCTGTGTCAACAGCTCTGCTGTTTAGCAAACAACTTCAGCATTTCGTGGCTTGAAACAACGTCCATTTTTATTAAGCTCACGATCGTGTGCCTCGATGGGCTGCTCTGGTCCGGGTCGGCTTGGCTGATCTCCGCTGGGCTCTCTCGCGGGGCCGTGGTCAGGTGGCAGGTCAGCTGGTGGATCTAACAGGGTCTCACTCTCACGCTTCGGCGTGGGGGGCTGGTTGGGCAGGAGGCCTCCGGTGGGAGGGCTGGTCTCTGCTCCGCATGGTCTCTCGTGCCCCAGGGGGCTAAGCTGCCTCCACAGGGCAGCCGGAGGGAGAAGCCGCAAGTCGCCGGAGGCCTCACGTCCCCCACGTTCTACTGGTCAGAGCAAGTCACCAGCCTAGAATCAAGTGACAAGGGAACGGACCCTAGTTCATAACGGGTGAGCTGCTGAGAGGCTGTGGCTCTTTGCCCCCTAACACCGCACCCCTGAAATGAAGCGTTAAAGACCCCAGACACCTCATTTCTGTGGTTTCCCAGAAGGTGCCTCACGCCCACTGCATCTCTTTGTCCACCATCCTTCCCACCTCCAGGTGGGCTTGAAAAGGGTGAGGCTCAGGCATGAGGTCTGGGAGTCCGTTCTGCAAATCACTTAGTAAAATAATACAGCTGAAGATATAACGGCTTGCATTGCCAGGATGCCAAAACAGCTGCGTCAAAACTTCTTCCTTGGTTTTTCTTAAGACTCTACATTTCTCTTTGTTTCAGAACTAAAGAGGCTTTTCACCCCCTTTCTTCTCTCTCTGTCCTGAGCCTCCTCTCCTCTTCTCAGCAGCTGACGAGGCCTCTGAACATTCCCTGCGATCCCAGAGGGGCTCCAATAAAGTGAGCAAAGACGGGGAGAGGGGTGCGTGAGCCTCTGTCCAGCGTGGCCGGAATCCAGGGTATACAAAGCAGAGTTCTTGCGGCAATAGGGAGCCATTGAGGAGTGCGGAGCGCCACAGTCAGGGCCAAGTTTAGGAAAAGTCATCATCAGCAGGTGCAGACAGATGGAGTTTCGAGAGCTCCGAGGCAGAACGCGCCGCCAGGAGGCTGTGGACACAGTCTGGGCGATGGGGACTTGATCAAGGACGTCACAGAGGTAGAATTGACAGGATTGCGCAACTGCTTACATGTGGGAGGAGAGGACAGCGTGATGGGAGGGGGGTGGGTGACAGGGAAGGCAAGGGCAAAACATGAGGCCAGGAAAGACGCAGTGCACTTCCAGAGAGAGAGGATCAAAAGACGGTGAATCTGCTGCAACTTCTAAGAGGTCCAGAGCTTGGGATGCTACTGCCATGGCTTGGAGCTCCCGGGGCAGCCCACCAGGCAGAGGGGGGTGCGGGGAGGAGCCCTGGGCACGACCTCCTTCTCCTTCTCGCCTGAGGCCAGCCCCACAGTCTGATGTGCCGCCTGGGACCTAAAACTCAACTTTCGAGATTGAGCAATAGCATTTTCTCCTCCCAGACGGAACCCTGTCCAAAAACTGCACCCAGATTTCTCCCCTGCTCTCTCCAACACTTGGAGCGCTCTGCAGTTGGCCACAGCTGTATCGCTCACAACAGATTTTACAAGGTTGTCCTGGTGCCAGGGTCCTTTTAGAAGTAAAACTAGCTGAAATCAGCCTGCTCTCCCGGAACCATGAAAACATTTCACCATACCTCAAGCTTTCACCTACTGCCGTGTCATCCTAAGCCCCAGCACGCTGCTTATGAGACCGGTTCCTGGAGCCTCGAGAGGCTGTCCTGAGGACGCATTTTTGCACACGCTTGGACTCAGGGCTCAGCTCTGAAATGGGGCATCCAGCTGGAGACAGAGCAACTCCCGTCTTGGTGACCGAACGCAAGGTGCACCTAATCACGCAAGACACGCCGTTCACGTTCATGACAAAGAAATGCTTCGGATTCTTGATGGCACCCTGCTGGGGGTGGTTCCTAACCCCTGGCTCGTTATTACAGCCCAGCATGGTAAACCTCCCCGGCCTCAGGAGCCTGGACTTTGGTAACCTGCTGTCAGGTCAGCCACAAAAATATCTCTAAGATTTTTCAGCCAACGGTGCGTTCACGAGGTCATTCAAGGCTAAGACCAGAAGGATTAAAAGATCTGATTCCTTCCTGAGGCCCTTAGCTGTAAAGGAGCAAAGAAGCCATAAAACAAAGATTTATTCAGTTTCAGCCGGACAGCTCAATGGCGCAGCCCCGTAAGAACCAGGAAAAAAGAAACATCTGGCCAGAAAAGCACACTTGTTTACAAAAAAAAAAAAAAAAAAAGGTTTAAGAGTCTTCTCCAGCTTCACCAAGTTCTTGGACTAAAATTAGGCTGAAAACCAAAAACAATGTAGAATTTTGAGAGCACAGAGGCAGCACGGGCAGGAGAAAGAACATCTTGTTTCTTCCCTATCCAGCTGCCTCTGACGGCGGGTCCCCTCCCGAGCGCCCCCAGGGAGAGGCTTTGCCCTGGTAGGTAGCGCTCTTGGGACAGCACAGCTGCGGCAAGTCCCACACAGGTGGCCAGGGCTGCCTTTGCTCGGAGGCCGAACCCTCCAGTGTGGGAGAGTGTTGGGTGAGCTCAGAGAAAGGAGAGGGCCTCGTCCGGCTGCCCCCCATGATCAAACTTCCCTCTTCGGAGCTCCATGCAAACGGCCCTTGTGCCGCTGCCACTTAGATATTGACAACTGCCTCAACTGCGGGTGGGTGCATCTTTGGAGGTGAGACATTGGGGGGAAGGGGTGTAGTGGGGTGAACTGGGAGACAATGGCCGTTTTGTGAGGAAGGAAGCCTGCACTGGCAACGCGGCCCTTGGCCTCAGTCGGGAAACTCTGCCTCTTTTCCAGGCTTGCTGTTGACTCAGCGAGGACTCTCAGGCCAAACCCTCTCTGCTCAAGTCTGCCCGGCCCCTCCCGACACGCATGGAGGCCGGACGGATGGGAGTCACAGGACCGGGCGGGCGCCTTCCGCTCTCCCTGGGATGCTAATGGGATTAATGGGTTAAGGTTGGAGGATGCTTTGGATTTCTGAGCACAAAGCTGTCTCAAGCGTGGTAATTAATAAATCTTATCAAAGAGGTGGATTAAGGTCAGAAGTCACTTGGGGACCTGGGGAACAGAGTTGGCTCTGCTTTGTGGCCGGGTCTCCAGAGCCGACGGGGAGAGTCAGGGCGTCTACCACGTGCAGCCCTGTGCACAGTGTAGGAATGACGCGAGCAGGTGGGCCTGGGCCCCTGGGCCCGGCACGTGAGCAACGCAGACTCACAGTACTGGAGGAACAGAAAGGCACGCTCTCACCATGAAAGTAAAGGCCAGAGAAGAAAGGAGAGCATGCTGCCGAAGGAGAATGGAGTTCACCAGCCTGACCGCCACTGGGTTAGGAGTGAAGTACAACATTGTGGGAATCGGAGAGAAAGCTTCCAACAGCAGCGAGTGAGGAAGGTGCGGAGCGGACATCGAACCACACAGAAGGTTGCGCCACGGCCATCGTCAAAGAGGGCCTGGAAATCTTTGACAGATCTTGAGCAACCAGGACCTAAGTGTTCCCACATCCCACCAGAAGGACGACGCTGCTAGGAGCCTCGTACCGCCGGATGCCAAGTGGAGAAGACTTGAACTCAGCTGGCCTTCGTTACCGTGGCCGATTCCCTTTCTCTGTAAAATGGGAGGGTCCACCAGCCAGGGCCTCGATGCTCCGAATCACCCGGGCTTCCAGCCCTTTATGCCCTGAGCCACCCCCTCGATGGACGGTCACCCTTCGGCTGCCCTCCAGGGCCTTGGCGAGGCCTTCGGGAACTGGTGAGTCCCGGCACCCCGCTACCCCGCCAGTGACCGGACTCGGGCCTCTGGGAGGAGGTCAACAGAGCGCTCTTACGCCCCACCCATTCAGCTCTTCCAAGTGTTCCCGTGGCACCTCCTAATTCCTTTCTTGTGCCATAAATCGCTGGAACAGGGACAGGAAGGCAATGTTCCCTGCCCCTGAGTTCCTTGCCGTGAGCTGGAGTCCGCGCCAGCCCGGCGAGCGTTGCAGGTGGCCACGTCCTCTGCAGACTGGCTTTGCACTAAGTGTTCTCCTTCCCAGCGAATCTCCAGGGACCTGCGTTCCCTGGGAAGTCTCCCTAGGTCACCCTCAGCCAGCCCCCCCCCCCCCCATCAGTGAATCACTCCTAAAACCTCTTGAGCATTCGGAGGCACACTGCCGATCAAGGGGTCTGGCCTTTGGGCTGACAAAGTCCATTCCCGCCAGTAGGGCACCGGTCCCCGCGCCCCCCCCACCATGGCTCTGAGAGTCCCCGCCCCGATGGGAATGTGTTTGCACGCATAGGATGGATTCATCCAAAGCCTAGAATTTGTACTGCTCGTTTGTCCGCTCCTTCTGATGTTATAGACAGCAGCTGCTCGCCCTCAGCCCCCCGGGGGGAGCTGAAATTGCCAAGGTTTGAGGAGCCCCGCGTGCTCTACAGCCCTTGGGCACCGCGTCTGGCGGGCTCACGAATCGTCCCTAAACCCCGAGAGGTGGGCAGCATCCCCCACTAAGGGACAAGGACCCCAAAGGTCACCGATGTTACCCAACGTTTCACACCCTAGACGGCAGAGTCCGGATGTGAACGAACCCGTCTTGTAACTCTGGGGCACACCCTTTCCACCAGACCAGCGAGGCTCTCCATCCCACGGCTCCATCCCCCAGTGGCGGCAAGCTCTGGCTAAACACGATCATCACAGCCTGTGATGTCCGCCTCTCGAGGCTTCCTCCACGGCCACGAGCTTGTTCCATCTCGAGCCCAGGCCACTCACCTGGCAGGACGCAGCAAGATGGCCTCGGGGTGCTGGTCACTTCCTCGCCTGGGCCCAACCTCTCCAGGCCCTGGACCCTGAGCACGGCCGCCTCTCTGCTCTGCACACTTACACGCTCAACCCGGCGGCCCCTGGCACCCCTCGGCCACCGTCGCTTCGGTCCCGGCCCCTCCTCCTGAGACGCACGTATTAGACTCTGTACGAGATGGCTGCTGCGCGCTCCCCGGGACCTGAGGTTTCACACATCCAGGCCTCGAGCTTTCGCCATCCGCTTTAGCCTCCACCTCTGGTCCCTGAGGCCGCTTACTCCCAAGGGAGCCTTGCCGCTTCCTCTCCTCCCCGCCTCTGTCCCGTCCACCACGGCCGCATCCACGGGTCGCCACGCCTGCTCCCTTCCATCTCCCACGATCTCCAGTCCCCCTTCCCCTTCCCATCACCACCCCCCCCCCCCCCCCCCAGCGCCAGCCGGTCTTTCCCAAACGCCTTCTCAGCACCCCCGGCACAGCGCCTGACCGAGGTGGTCCTCAAGGAGTGCACGAGCCCAGCAGTCGACTGGACCATAGCGTCCTCTCTTCTGAAAAAGCCAAGGGCCCCTCTGGTGCCCTGAGGACTAGACCTGGAATCTTCAGGGTGGCTTCAGAGCTCTTGCAAGCTGACCCCTTACCTCTCCTCGACAGGCCATGCTTCACCCAGAGCTACCCCAGCCCATCTGCCTCGCGAGCCACACGCTGTTTCCGGGCTCTGCACGTACAGCTCCTTCCGAGCAGAGCACCCGCGCCCGCCGCCGCTGTCGCGGTCCCATCCTCCTCGCCCTGCAACTCCCCTTTGTCTGCGGCAGCTCTGCTGACCTCCCCAGAGGGGCTGTCCCCCGGATCCCAGCGGGGGCCGCACCGACCTCGGCAGGCCACGCTCACAGCCGCAGGGGCCGGGGGTCCGCAGCCCGTAAGTCCTTCCGGGTCGTATCGGCATCTCCTTGGCGGGGTGTGTCTCTTCCCACGAGGTCACAACGCAGAGGCCTGCGCGCAGAACGGGTCCGTGACCACGGCCGGCGGCCTCCTCTTCAGCTGCGTCTCTGCATCCCAGCGGGGCCGGCTGCCTGGCCGGCTCCTCAGCCAGGGGAGCCTCTCCTCCGAGAAAGTGCTTTGTTTATGCGCGTGGAAGGCCAGCGCGCTCCGGTTGTCTCAACGTGGTTTCCGTCTCACCGAGGAGTTACTACGAAAACGGAAAGGCTGGAGGGTGCCAGTGCGGCCGCACGCGAACCACGTCGCTCTGTCTTCTGAGCCGCTGGTTTCAGAGCCTCCTTCACCAGGCCTGGCTGTTCCAAAGTTCATCGCTAATAACACAGTGTTCTGGAAAATCGCAGGAAGCGAATCAGCCCAGCTCCTACCCCAGGCTCCGAGGACGGGCTTGGCCTGGCCCTCCGATTCAGGCCAGTGGGACTGGGGCTCGTGGCTGGAGCTTTGCTCCCCCATCTGTGTGGTCTCCCGTCCTCTCCAGACGGAGGGAAGAGATAGCGTAAACCATCTGTCCCCGCTGTCCCTAGGAAAATAGTAAAAATGCTCAGAATAGGTGTGGTTTTAGCCCAGAAAATAGCAGGGCCGGGCTGAGGTCCTGTGGACTTGCCAGCAGGAGCTTGAAAGCTCTGTATCAATGGGACTAACGAGGGCTCTGTCCTCCATAAATCACCCGGAGCCTTGGCCTCCTTACCGGGCGCTTCCCGCTCTGGTTCACACGAGGGTGAGGGGGCTGCTGGCCGAGGAGCCCACCGGATGCTGCAGGCCTGGGGCTCGGCTTCACCCGGCCTGACCCCCGCAGAGGCCCACACACCCAGCGTCCCACACACCGCACGCGGCCACGGGATTACACAACTCCGTTTTCATGCTGCAGAGAACACCATGTCCAGGCAAGCCCAACCCCTCGGGCACAGCAGGGAGGGGGGAGCCTGGGTGCTGCCGGCAGGCGGGTCTCACTCCAGTCTCAGCCCCGTCACTCGCCGCCAGGCCACCGTGGGCATGAGATGCCGCCTCTCCCACCGGCTGCTCCTTCCACAGGATGAGAATAAGTAGCACCTAGCGCGTGGGGCGCACGGCACAAGCTCAGTGGACCCCGAAACTTCCCGAGGGGGGCGCCAGCCCTCGTCAGGATGAGGCAGGTGGCGGGGAGGGGTACAGGATGAGAAGGAAGGACGTGGGGTGGGGATTTTTTGCTGGATTCCCACTTAATCGGGATAAGCCGAGTGGAGAGAAGGGGCTGTTATAATGTCCCCTTTCATGTCTGGCCAGGAATATTGCTAGTCAGAGCAGGAGGCCGCGTGCAGGCTCCTAAGCCATCTCCGGAGAGCCCAGGGCCAGCTGTCCTGGGGCGGCTCTGGCCGCGGCTGGGGAAGGTCTCTGCCAGAAGAAGTGCTAAAGGCAGAAAACACAAGGAGGCTTCCTGCAAACAGAGCCTCGGAGCCACAGGAGCCCTTGTCCCCATCCCCAGAGCCATGGGAGCCTGGAGGAGCTCTTTCCCTGACCTCGGAGTCGAAAACCACTGGGAAGGAGGACCGGACTTCAGGTCGACACAGCCTGTTCTTCTCAGGGGGGGCACAGGCACTGGAGTCACACGTGCCCAGCAGGACAGAGCTGCCGCTTGTGACACATCCAGCAAGCCGTGCGTCTCCGTAAGATGGGGCGTTCCCGAACGACCTCTCGTCTCTGAAGTCCCAGCACCTGTTCAGACCAAGATAAGGGCGGTGATGGAGACTCAGAGGATTTTTGGAGCCAGGACAACCCACCTTTGACGCCCCAGCACCGCAGCCCTAGTCACTATGTGACGTGGGGCCCGCGACTGATGTCCCATCTCACGCAGGAGGGAGCACAGGGCGAGGACAGAGGACAGATGCTGTCCAACCCCTCTTACGTGAGGAACCAGAGTCTAACTGGAAGGTTGGAGAGAACGGCGGGGGCGTCAGGGGGCCTGGGGAGCTAGCCTTTAGCGGGGACAGAGTCTCAGTTTGGGGAGCTGAAATAGTCCTTGAGAGGTCTGGTGGTGATGGCTGCATGGCATGACGAATATACTTAATACCAAAGAAATGTACACCTACAAGTGGCTAAGATGCTACGTTTTAGGTTCTATGTATTTTACCACAATTTAAAAATCTGAAAAACATGTTCGGGGCCTTCTCCCTCAGTGGCATTTCTAGGGGTTCAGCACATAGAGGGGACAATTCTGGAGTGAAGAGTCAGGTGCTGCATCCGATCCCCAAAAACACCCAAGAAAGAGGCACAGAGCCCAGGGCGCCTCCTTGGATCCTGCAGGCAAACACAATCCTCATCCGGGTGTGCTACGCCAGCCCGCGGACAGGTCACCCGCAAAGCTGCCGGCTTTGCTGGCTTTGAAGTGGGGGTGGGTGTTTAATGGGGACGGAGTTTCAGTCCGGGGAGATTAAAAAAAATGCAGGCGGTGGATGGTGGTGACGGCTTCCCCACCATGTAAACGCCCTCAGTGTCACTGCACCGCGTGCTTAAAAATAGTTCAAATGATCAACCTTATGTTTGTCTATTTTACAATTTTACAAACCTGGGAAAAAAAGGTGGGCTACACTTCAAAGTATTTACAAAAATATGACGTCGCCTGGATAATTTAATTCAGAATGTTTACAAACTGTGTAGAGCCTGCATAAACCTATTTAAAATGTTGAAAGTAACGAAAGCAATAATGAATAAAGGTGAGGAGGGGGAGGGGGAGGGGGAGGGGTGGCGTGAGCGAGACTGAGCCCAGTCTCATCTTTTATGGTGGGGAGCGGAGGTAGCAGACGAGTTAAGCTATCAACATCTGGGAGATGTATTATCCTTACAGCTATGGAGTAATTAAGGAGAAGAATCCGAAGCAGAAGTGGCGCGCTGGGGCCGGAGGTACGCTGACTTTTCCTTCTCGTACCTTTCTGAAGAATTTAATCATCACTGAAGTATGTATACACATTACCCTTAAAAATAATTTAAAACAGCTGTGACTCAGCCATCCGTGAAGCCCGCTAAAACTTTCACCTCCTGCGCGTGCGTGGCCCACTACTCCTCATCACCCCGGACACAGCTTTGGGGGGAGGAGGGCTGGAACTTAGGACCTAGGGATCCCCCCGTCGGGCAGGGGAGGGGCTGAGAAAAGCGGTGAAGCCCTGGGGGGTCGAGATGAACAGGGGCTTGAACACACACTTGGGTGGGAGAACAGGGGGTCCGGAGGACGAAGCAGACGCACGGGGATGCTGGCGCCCAGGAGAGGACAGAAGGGGAACCCGGCCCTCGACTGCTCCAAGGCCTCTCCCTGTCCCCGCCTCCTCCCCAGCCCCTGGCCTCCCCTCCCGCACGCACTCTCGGGCACCGCAGGCATGTGATAAACATACTGGCACCTCAGGGTGGTGGCTGCCACCACGCCTGCCTCTGTGACGGGACATTTAATGGCCCCGACGTAGGAAGAGGTGCCGGCTCTCACCCCCGCGGGGCGGGGGCAAGTGTTCACTTAAAGTCAGGGCTCCGGGCCCCGGGCGCCACGTCTGGCACTGGTGGGTTTCCCAAAGGTTGCTCACGAAATGAGTTTTACGCGCTGACCTCCGTCGGGCAGTTTAACCAGCTGCCGCTGGAGCCCTGCGGCGGCCCTGCCTCCAGCAAGGGCTCTGAACTCTTCATACAGGGAGCTCAGACACGAGGTGCTACGATGGGCCATCTGGGCCTCCTGCCACCGGGAGCTCCTGGGCATGGGAGGTAGACCCAGGAGCCCAGAGGATGGAGCTGGTGCGGGAAGGGAAGCGCCGGCGGCCTGCACGCGGCACGTGGCGTGCGAGGGACACACAGGATGCACAGGACACTCGGGCACAGGGCGGAGCGGGACTCCGCAGAGGAGCCCCCAGGCTGCCTCTTTAAAGACACTCTTGCAGTGTTAAATTTCCCTCTCCTGCGCCCCAAGTCAAATAACTGATGACGTGGGGATGAGGAGCGTAGACTTGTAAAACTGGACAGGGCCAGGGGACCCGTGCAGTCCAATCCTTCCTTCACAGATAAGCTGAACACAGAGGCCCCGAGGGCTTCAAGTGCCCTGGCTCGGGTCCACGCGGGTGCGGGCCGGAACCATCAAGGCGCATTTGCACGCGAACTACCGCGTGGACGGCCAGGGATGGTCTCTTCTCATCTTCCTGTGAGCCCCACAGGGGGGACGCTGAGGTCCTGACTCAGAGATAAGACGGCCCCCCAGGGTCCTCTGCTTCCAAGGGCCAGAGCCGGGGTCGGAGCCCGCACCCAGGGCCCGCAGCCCGTGTCCTGCCCCCGGGGCCCTGCCCACCCAACCCTGCCTGGCTCGCGGGCAGTCGGCACAGTGTGACATTTCCTCTCAATGGGCGTTGCCCGTGAGCCCTTGCGGTGCGGCCAGCTGGCCAAGGAACACCCGGAGCTGGCCATGAAGGTCCAGGAACAGCCCCGCGTGGGATCCCCAAGGGCAGAGCAGTGGATGCAAGACTTCCTCCTCCAGCCGCCCGCTGGACTCCGTCGGCCTCACCTTCTAGTTTCCTGCTGTTCCTTGGCTGCTGTTCCTCTGTTGCATTTTTCCTCCTCAGCACTTAATGATGAATTAAATTCTTTTCATTTTTGTTCCTGATGCAAAATAACTGAGAAAGAAAGAAAAAAAAAAGCAGGCTAATGAAAACTCCTAATGTGTCTGGTAAATCGTTTCAAAGCACATTAGAAGTCAGCAAAACCAAGAGGGGCAGCCGTGCTGGGGGTGAAGCAGAAGAAGGCGGGGTGGGGGTGGGGGGGCTGGACCCATGTAGCACAACTCTGCCGCTCAGCTCTGCGAGGCCTTCAGCATGTCCTTCTGGTTTGGGGACCCTGGTGTCCTCACCTGGGACATGGGTGCAACCACACCTGCCTCCAGGCTGTCGTGAGAAGGAAAGGCAACCGCTGGCACATGGTAGGAGCTCCGTGATAATAACTACCTCTGCTAAGGATTAAGTCCACGTTAGTCCTTCGAAGAGGCCACGAAAGCATTTCCAGAGCAGGACGTCCCAGCCCGGAAGTCAGAGTAAGACGGTAAACTGTACAGTATGTGTGCTTCACGATGTTTAAAATTAAAACAGCAATTAAAAAAGGATGTGTCAGAATCTCCCCAGCTCACTCTGTCTCCATTCCAGCCTTATCATTAGCTCCTCCGACACATTCTGGGTTTGGGTTTTCTTTTTTTTTTTTTATTTGCGGTACGCGGGCCTCTCACTGCCGTGGTCTCTCCCGTTGCGGAGCACAGGCTCCGGACGCGCAGGCTCAGCGGCCACGGCTCACGGGCCCAGCCGCTCCGCGGCACGTGGGATCCTCCCGGACCGGGGCACGAACCCGCGTGCCCTGCATCGGCAGGCGGACTCCCAACCACCGCGCCACCGGGGAAGCCCTGGGTTTTCTTCAATGATTCTTTCTGGAGCCAAGTCCACATCCCTGAAGGCCAAGGACAACAGCGGCAGTAATGCCACGATTTGTTCTGCACCTGCCACACGGCCTAAGCCTCGTGACAGCCCTGCAGTGCAGGTATTGAAATCCCTGATTCACAGAGAAGCCGGCTGAGCCTGTAAGAGGTGAAGTCACAGGCCAAGGCCACAAAATCGGTGAGGGTCTGGGGCCAGGTGCCCCAGCTTGAAAGCCAGGGGTCTGTCCATCCCAAGCCCGACTCAGCCACCCAGGCTGGGATAAGCGCCCTGCAGGGGTGATGCATGCTCTGTAAACAGAAGACTCAATAGCACCGTTACTTTCGTCTCACAACCACTGTCTGACCTGTGCCAGCCCCGTGAAAAAGGCCCCTGTTTCCTTGTGTGTAAGAAGGGTGATCATACACACTCTGCCACTGTGCAGAGTTGTTATGGTAACGACATTAAATAAGCCATGTGAAAGTTCTTTCAAGTTCAATTATTCTTTGGTCCATCCATCAGACATTCGCCGAAGGCCTATTATGTACCTGACGACGTGCGGGTCACTGGGGACACCCAGGAAAGGGAGGCCTGGGTCCTGGCCTCAGGATGGCCGTAGTCTGGCTGCAGAGGATGGGGGAGCTTCATCCAGGATGTGAAGCAGGTGCTCACCCAGGGGGAGTGATGCTCTTCAGGCTGGTACACGGGTCTCCCGAGGTGCAGGACCCCCGGAGCTACCGGGCCATGTCCATGCCCCTGTGGACAACTAGCGAGGGAGTCCAGGACTTTCTGAATGGACCAGTGAGCTGCAACCAGGCAACAGCACACCCTCTGCATAGCTAGCCTTGCCCATCCTCTGAAGGAGAGCAAGAGGGGCCCAGACAAGAAAGCAATGAGGGCCCAGAGCTGGAGTCTCCCCCAGTGGAAACCCAGGCCAATGGGCCTTCCGGGCAGTGGTACCAGAGACGCCCCCTGGGACCTGGGTGGAAGCCCCATCACTTAAACAGTCTTCTGATGGAGAGAACACAGCTTCGCCTGCTTGAGTCTCTATTCCCTCGGCTGTAACTGGAGTTAATGCCGGCTACCTCAACTGTTGTTGTCAAGATTTGAGATGGATATAAAGTGCCTGGCAAAGCACTTGGCTCTGTGCAACTACTTGATAAATGCCCACGTTAATTAGTCATAATATCCATAATAAGAACAAAAACAGAGCAGGTCACACAGGAGAGTTTTCTGAATTCAGATTAACCAGGAAACAACGCCCAGGTTTCCTGGGGGCCCAGCCATCTGTGTTCAAGTGAAAGTGTGAATTATCCAACAATTTTAGCTAGCCACACCATGTCCCTGGCAAATGTTTGCAACTTCTCTCTGCCCTCTCAGACCCGGGGACAAGTAGAATCAGAAATTCCCCTGCAGGAGCCGTTTCGTTTCAGTTCCAGGAACCACTGGTTATCAGGCCGCTGTGGTGCACGGACACATCAGTGCAGGAAAGAAAAGAAAGTCACCAACGGTTTCTAGCACTCTGAGGGGCTTTGGTCAACCTGTAAGCCCGGCCGGGTCCCCGCAGATACACCTCACACACCTGCCCTGGGGAGCCGTTCCAGAGGACAATCTCATCATGAAGCTTCCATCCCAATTCAGCAGGTTGTGTCATCCTGGCAACCTTTAGTCTAATGACCAGTCACAGAAATCAAACTCCTCGAAAAACTAAAAGTCACCCAAACTCTTCCCCAAACCTCTCCTATCAGAGGTCGGCAAACCACAGCCCGAGGGCCAAATCCAACCCACCACTGGATTTTGTAAATAAAGTTTTACTGACACACAGCCATGCCCACTTATTGACATGTGGTCTATGGCTGCTTTTGTCGGTGGAGTTGAATTGTCGGTTGTGTGCTGTGGTCTGAATGCTTGTGTCCCTCCCCAGAATCTGTAGGTTGAGCTCCTAACCCCCAGAGTGAGGGTGTTTGGCGGTGGGACCTTTGGGAGGAGGTAAGGACATGGGGGCAGAGCCTCATGAGTGAGATGAGTGCCCTTATAGAAGAGGTCCCAGGGAGCTCCCTCGCCCCTTCTGCCGCGTGAGGACACAGCAAGAAGACGGCCATCGATGAACCTGAAAGCAGGCCCTCACCAGACACCAAAAGGGCCAGTGCCTTGATCTTGGATTTCTAGGCTCCAGACTGTGAGAAATTTCTGTTTATATGCCACCCCGCCTCTGGTAATCTGTTGCAGCAGCCCAAACAGACTAAGACACAGGCCCACAGAGCCTAAGATATTTACCACCCACCCGGGCCCTACAGAAAGAGCGTGCCTGCCTTGCTCTATGTGAACACGGGGACACATGTGGTCTCCCCCAGCCCGTACCTCATGGCCCCCGCCGTGGTGTCAGATGGCTCTCTGATCCTGGATGCAGACAGTGAGTGGCATCCTCCCCCTTGGCTGGCCCACCTGAGCTGCAGGTAGGGTCCAGACTGGATTTCCGGGCTTGCTTGCAGGAGCTGAGCTGGTTGGGAGGGCGGGCGGGGAGTGCCAGGGGGTCAACAGAAACTCTTCAACTGAAGGTCCCAGCTGGTGTCTAGTGAACAATTTGCACGTGGGGGTTAAAAATATTGGACTGTAGTCTTACACATTTAACCTATATTTTTCAGCTCCTTCCAATTATAGCAATAAAACCTTCCATTTAGTTATTGCTTTTACGTTTATGAAGGGGTTCCACGTGCCTTGCCTCATTTAGTTTTCACACCAATCTCATGAAAATACCTTGCTGCCTAACTCCCAATCGAAGAAACGAGCTTGAAGGCATGGTAGGACGTGCATGGGGCCACCTACAGAGTCAGTGTCGATAGGGGACCAATTATCTAATCAGTTGATCACCTGGGTCTCAACCCTTTGCTCCCTGAGCCTCTAAGCATCTCTGCAGGTCATTGTTATGGTCTCTGTGCAGAAGGGTGGTTCTAACCGACGGCTGGTGTTCAAAGCTGAACTTCCCAGCAACCCTACCTAAGTGACCGTGAGCAAAGTAGTGGTCATGGGTCCCATCTTGGAACTCAGAACAGCAGCAAGCACTCCCTGACAACCTCCAACTACACATGGGGTGAGCTGGGGAAGAGGGCATGAAGATAGAAGTGCCTGGTGGTACAGGGGAGGTGACAGGAGCAGAAAGAGAGAGAGAGCCAGCAGGGAGAGTGGAGTTGTCTGGTCCACCTCTGCCCTCCCCTCGGCTGCCCATTTTGCTGACAGTCCCAACTGAGTCACCAAAAGACAAGTGAGGCCACGATTTAAAATTCACACCGGGATTGCTGTCATTTTCACAACTAGATAATTTTGTGTATTGGTTTCCTGTGGCTGCTATGACAAACTGCCACACACGTGGTGGCTTAAAGCAGTAGAAACTCTTTCTCTCACAGCTCTGGAGGCCCCAAGTTCACAGCCAAGGTGTCGCAGGGCCATGCTCCTTCCTAGGGCTCCAAGGGAGGCTCCTTCCTGCCTCTACCAGCCTCTGGTGGCTCCAGGTGCTCCATGCCCGTGGCAGCATCCCCCCAGTCTCTGCCTCCATCTTCCCATGGCTCCTCCTCTGTGTCTCTTTGCATCCTTTTCTGTCTTTTGTAAGGACATCGGTCACTGGACTTAGGGCTCACCCCACCCCGGTGAGCAATCTCATCTCCAGCCAAACCTTAAGTACATCTGCAAGGATCTTATTTCCAAATAAGGTCACATTCTGAGGTTCTGGATGAACACGAATTTTTGGAAGACCCTCAAATGCACTATGTATTGTTTCAGATTTCCTCTTTGTTATTCCAAAATAGGTTTAATCCTACAGAGCTGCGTCTGTGTGGTGCAGCAGGAAACCCTCTGGAGCTTATGGCGAGGGGTGTGGTTTTATGATTGCCCTGGCCCCTGCCCACTGCATCAGAGAATCCTGGGATTCTGAAAGGAAGGAGCAGCGTCCTACTCCCACCCCAGGCATGGTGTACAGTGCATGGCAGCATGTCGGGTATCGTTCTGCAGTCTCGTGACAGGTTCACGCGTGTTTATCTGATGTCCTCTGTTAGACAGTGGGCTCCCCGGGGTCAAGGACCAAAGCCTCAATCAGCTCTGTGTCCTGCCTTCAGCACAGTGCTCGGAAGAGAACATCCTTGTTAAATGCTTGTCAACCTGGTGTAGACACCTGATCCAAACATGCACCTGTTCAGTCCAACCACCCACTTGGACTCACCTGTGACAGACCCTGACATCTCCCCAAGTGACTGTTCAGGGTGGACCTCGCCCAGAGGAGGGAAGGCTCACAAGCTTTCTTCCTGGAACACACTTTTGGAGACATCATGCCGCCTTATGTATATGCAAAAAGAGAATTCCGACAGTGTGTTTCCAGTTAGCTAAAAGTAGAGAAGAAAAATTATAATTTTTTGGATGATTCTGGAGTTACCCAGAACTAAATGGGCAAACTGCACATCTATAAACAGACTAGCTGCTTAGGCCCACTGAATCACAGAGGCAGAAAGGTCAGAGAGGGTGCGGTCCAGATAAGAGATGGCTGACCTCCCCTCTTCGCCTTCTCCTCCTTCAACCCCAAAATGCACATGGGGTAACAGCTTTCCCAGCCGGGCAGGAATTCAGCTACAGAATTGCTCATGTTTTTCCGAATATCTAGTGATTAGCTGGAGAATGGTGTGAGCCCAGCTATTTTGGGCAAATCTGCTAACACTCTTTAAAGGAGGCACCAGAAGAAAGATCTCATTACCCCTACTCCATCCTGTCTAGGACCCTACACTGACTTCAGTCCAAGCCCTAAGCATGGCCTGCAGGCCTTGCAACCTGCCCTCTGCTGACAGCCTCACCTGCCTCCCCTGCCCTCTCTGGGCCCCACTGACAGCTCTAGGAATAGACCCTGCTTTTCACACCTCTGTGCCTTTGCCCCACTCTGCAGCCTCCCTCCCTTGGAGAACCCTGAGCAACCCTGAAAACACAGCTGCAGTATCTCCTCCATGCAGCGCTGTCTGTCCCTTCCCCAGCCTCCTCCTGGCTGGTCACCCAGAGCCCACCCAGTTCTCTCTGCCCCCACTGAGCCCCTCTGCACCCACAGGCTTGCCTGACTCTCTTCCCCACCTAATGACAAATTCCCCTGAAACTCCCTGGGTCTCATTGCTTCCTAAGCCCCCATTGCCTGGTACATTTTTCCTGCCTTTATAGCTTTGTGTTGATAGTTTGTTCCTAGATTCCTTCCACTCATCTAGCATTTGGTCTGTGGTAACAGAGGCGAAATGAGAGCTAGAACTCTCAGTTACTGATTTGTTCCACCCCCGTTCCACCAGTGAGCCCCAACCAGCAGGGCCAAGCATGTCCATCTTTGTGTGCCAATGCCACATTGGCAGTCGGAGGGATCAGGGCACTAATGCCCTTGTCCCCCTCAAATCTACTGTACCCAGAGATCCCCCCCTTTTACTCTTGCAAACCTACATCTCAGACACTCATTCAGTCATCTGTGCAACAAACATTTGTGACCCCTTCAGGTAAGGATGGAGGTGACTAACACCCCACTCCTGCCTTGAAGGAGCTCTCAGTCTAATGGGGAGACGAGATGAACCCAGGTGCCAGGATGAACTGTAAAATGCGGGCATCCTTCCTGGCACCTACAATAGCCTTGTCACAGTGGGCGAGAATTCCTGGATCACCTCTTCTCCCTCAGTGGCAGAGACTGCATGGTAGGCACTGAGGCACTAAGTATCCGAATGAATAAACAATTAAAGGGAGCACTTCCAGGTGAAGGTGCCAGAATGAAGAAGAATCACAGACTCACTGTCCTCCAATACCCAACAAAGAGAAAAAAATTCATAAAAACGAAATTCACCAGCACTAACTACCTCGTGCCAGAAGCATTGGAAATCGCAGCCAAGAGAAAGGGGCAGGAGATTTCCAGTTTGACACAAAGACGTGTGATTCCTGACCCCACCCTTAACCCCTGGAAGCTTTTCTGAGGAAAGACATTAATGTTGAGAATTCTCACACAGCTCCTGCATCGGGCGGCTTGTAGGGGTGGTGGCCACCGGCAGCCTGGCAAAAGTGAGGGTAAAACCCTCAAGAGGAGAAGTCCCTGCTTATTAGAAGGAGCTCAGTAGAGGGGAAAAGACTTTGCCATTTTCCAGGGCATGGAGTTGCCAGATTTAAAGCATAGAAATGTGCCAAAATGTCCCATGTGGGATACACTTACACCAAACAATTACTCATTGTTTTAAGTTAAATTCAAATTTCACGGGGCAGTCTACATTGTATCTGGCAACCCTACCAGGGCACTGTGTTGAGCTGGAGTCACAGTCTGGTGCCCCTGGCAGGAAGAATGTGCCCTGGCTGGGTCAGTGGGCCCTGGGACAGGACACTCAAGGAAGACGTCAGAACTGGGGCTCTTGGCGCCAACTGCACTCAGCCTTTGCAGAGGGCTGCTTGCTACCCCTCACCACCCCCAAACGGTGACCAGAGGAAATCTGAGAGGGACATGGAGTTTCAAATTATGGTCCGTCCTCCCTATCTGCAGGTTTCACATCCACGGGGTTCACATCCAAGGGTTTCACATCCACGGATTCAACCAATGCGAAATTTCGATGCATTGTTGGTTGAATCTGAGGATGCAGAAATCTGCGGATTCAGCAGGCAAACTGTGTTCATCATGCTACACCATTCTATGTAAGGGACTTGAGCATCCGCGGATTTTGGTATCCAAGGGGCTCCTGGAACCAATTTCCCCTAGAGGCTGAGGGATGACTGCATAGCTCAGAGAGGGAAAGACAAATTAGTCCCATGTAAGATGGAAGAATGTATCACACAAATAGGAAGGCTAGACCGAGCAGCCCCGTCACATGATGAAAAGGCTGAAAGAACAGTAAGGAAACAAATGAAGATATCCTGCCAAATGGAGGGTGGCACAGAAGGAAAGAAGGAGGGGGAGGAGGGAGGAAGGAAACATGAGACACAGTGGAAGAATAAAGTCTAGAAGAAAACATGACCTAAGACACAGAATCAGAGTCCCTGTGAGTTTTGCACACCAAATATATATTTAAAAATGAGTGCAATTTCACAAAAACCAAAAAGTGAGATTATAAAGCAAAAGCATAATATTGCCCAGCAAAGGAACCAAATTTAGAGACAATTTATAGATTTTATAGATCTAATAAAGAAATGATAATCAAGAAGAAACTAGACATTGCTGAAAATCAAATAAATGACATGGAGTTAATATCTGAGGCAGTCACAGAATATGAGAGAAAAGGAAAAAAAACAAAGAGATAAAAGTAAATCAAAGAGAAGATAATGAATATGAAGGGCAAGAAGCATATTCCAATAAAAGGAAAACACTTCCCCTAAAGTAGATAACAAGTGGAATAGAAGAAATTAGTCCAAGGTACAATGCAAGAAATTTTTTTCTCAAAATGAAGGAAAAAGTAGATGTACCAACTGACACACATATACCAGGGAAAAGATTATTTCTTGATACAAAAAGATTATGAGATATCCCCTGGTTGTTATTAAACATCAAGTTAAGGAATTAATTCTTTAAGCATACAACCAGAAAAAAAAGTACACAATTTAAAACAGGAATAAAAATCCATTGACTTCACACTCATCCAAAGAGCAATGTCTACAACAACTCAGAGGGGAAAAAGTGTTTGATTTAACCAAGTGGTCCATCAGGAAGAAAGCAAAAGTCAGACATTCTCGAATATAAAAGGGTTCAGGAATATAGAACACGTGAATCCTTCTTGAAAGAAATATTGGACAAGAAATCCAAGCAAACAAAAGACAAGCCAAAATTAAGAACCCTAGCATAGCCATGGCATGGTAAAAGTGCTGGTGGTTAGTGATGCAAATACAACTATGACTAGAATGAAACAATGAAGGATTATGCTATGATGATGGTAAATATTATAAACCCTGGTGTGGCAGACGAGGAGATGCTCCTCTCAGAGCCCCCTGCAGATGCAGCTGTGAGGAGTTAGCTCCAGCTGTTCCTTCTTTCTGCTTCTGAGCAGAGGTCATGTTCTTCTCGAGGTGGTCACAGCCGATGACTGAGCAGGGTGGTGATGGAAGGGTCTGGCCAGCATGGGATCCCTCTAAGGGGCAACTTTGCCCTGGAACTCCTCATTGGATGGGCAGAGGGTCAGCCAGGTCTGCACCACAGACTGACAGCTCCCCTGCACTTTTCTTTTGCAGGTGTCACCCCTCAATCAACCTTTTGTACTTCCAGCTATTCTCAAAGAACCCATGCCAGCACACTAAGCAAAACAAAAATAATATATGCAACAAAAACAGGTAGATGGGAAATGGAGGAGTGGAGTGGAGTGAGAGACCTACTCACCCTATATTTATAGTGGGGAGTCAAGAGCAGCTGAAAAAAACCAAAACATGTGCTTGAAAAACAACCTGATGACTCATCAACTTAATGGTTTTTTAAAACTTTTTTCTTAAATAGGATTTTTAAAGATTGATATGTCTTGTGGTGAGGAAATTAAAGTTCAGCTATGCCATCAGATTTTTTTTAAATCAAATCAAATTAAAATTTAATATTTTTAATCTTGCAAAACATGATACTATTTTTATAAAAATTAGTTCATCTTGTCTATATATTCACCTATTTTTCTATCTATTCATAGAGAGAAACCTGGCATGACGTTCACCAAATGTTATCCTATTTGTTTCTGGGTGACGGGTGATTTGTTGGTTTTCTATCTCCACTTCTCTACATTGCTTTAGTTTTTATAATGCACATGTAAAACCTTTATAAAAAAACAATAAAGCCATTACTTTAAACTAATAATAATGGGAACAATATGTATAGCTCACAATTCTAAGCACTTTACAAATATTACATCTATAACTTATAAGCAGGTGAATTATTATTATTATTACTATATCTATTTTTAAATAAAGAAAATGTGACAACTGTCTACATGGAGTCTCAGAAGAATCTAAATAAAATATCATTAGGGTAATAAGTTTAGCAAGGTGCTGGCTATATACAAATATAGATTGCACTACTATAGACCATCAGCAAACACTTGGAGTCAATTAGTAAAAAGAAAGACATCTTTTATAATAGTGACCAAAGTCAAAAGGTATCCAGAAATGAATCTAATTAGAAATGGGTAAGATCTGTGCGCTTTAAACTCGAACTCTAGAGTTTTTGAACTCTACTGAAATTCACGAAAGAGTGCCTACATAAGTGAGAGGTAGTCTATGTTCATGGATAGGATCACTCAATATCATGGAGATGTGAGTCTCTCCTGAAAGGAGGGCTACAATCCCAGTCAAACTTTAACTGGGCTTTTTGTGAGATTGACAAGCTGATTCTAAAATATCTATGGAAAAGCAAAGGGTCAAGCCTAGATAAGTCACTTTTGAAGAATGAGTTAGAGACTTGTCCTAATACAAAGGTTCATTCATAAAGTTAGAGCAAATAAAATAGTGTGATATCGGTGCAGATATCGACAAAATGGCCATTGGAACAGGACACGGAGCCTCTAAATAGACCCAAACATACATGGAACTCTGAGATATAACAGAGGTTGCTCTGCAGGTCAGTGGAGAGAGCAGGAACTGTTTAAAATGATGCTGGTACCAACAGCTGCTCAGATGGGGTGACACTAGACCGCCACCTCAAGCCGCTAACAACATCAGCTCTAAATGGGTTAAAGTCTGCAATGTGGAAAACAAAACAAAAACTGTTAGAAGAAAATATTTATTTATTTATTTATTTATTTATTTTTGTCTGCATTGGGTCTTTGTTGCTGTGCCCGGGCTTTCTCTAGTTGCGGTGAGCGGGGGTTACTCTTGGTTGCGGTGCACGGGCTTCTCATTGCAGTGGCTTCTCCTGTTGCAGAGCATGGGCTCTAGGTGCACAGGCTTCAGTAGTTGTGGCATGTGGGCTCAGTATTTGTGGCTCACAGGCTCTAGAGCGCTGGCTCAGTAGTTGTAGCCCACGGGCTTAGTTGCTTCGCGGCATGTGGGATCTTCCCGGACCAGGGCTCAAACCCGTGTCCCCTGCATTGGCAGGTGGGTCCTTAACCACTGTACCACCAGGGAAGCCCCAGAAAATATATTTTTTAATCTTGGTATAAGAAAGTATTTAATAAGACACAAAAAGTATTAAACATAAAATATTAATAAATATCATGTTATTACAATTAATAACTTACGTTCATCAAAAGTTACCATAAAACAGTAAAAAGAAAAGCCACAAACTGAGATATAATGTTTGAAACACGTTGTCCTATAAAGGACAAAGAACTAGCATCCAAAACATATAGGGAACTCCTTCAAAACCAAAGAAAACCAAAAATCCAAGTGAAAAATAAGTAAAACATGTTAATAGGCATTTTATAGAGGAAGCACAAATTCCAATACATTTATGAAAAGGGGCTCAATCTCATTAATAATCAGAAAAATACAAATCAAGGTCATTGATAAGCTATCAGTTTACACTTTGTTGGTAAAAATTAAGAAGTCAGACTATACCATGTTGGAGAGGGTATAGATAAACAGATATTCTTAAACATTGTTAGTAGGAGTATGAATTGATACAAACACTTTGGAAGACAACTTGGTATTATTTTGTAAAGTTGGCCATTCACATACTTAATGACCTGACAGTCCCACTACTAGGTGTATCCATAAGCCAACCCAAACACCCCTCACAATAGAATATTATGTATCAGTGATGATAAATAAACTACAGTTACATGCAGCAACATAACATTTTTTTAGAGCCCAGAAGCAAATAAAAATTAAACACAGGGCTTCCCTGGTGGCGCAGTGGTTGCGCGTCCGCCTGCCGATGCAGGGGAGCCGGGTTCTCGCCCCGGTCTGGGAGGATCCCACGTGCCGCGGAGCGGCTGGGCCCGTGAGCCATGGCTGCCGAGCCTGTGCGTCCGGAGCCTGTGCTCCGCAACGGGAGAGGCCGCAGCAGAGGGAGGCCCGCATACCAAAAAAAAAAAAAAAAAAATTAAACACATACTTAGGCATAAATACACAAGCGAGTTTTTTTCTTTTAAGTAAAAGTATAAGAAACTGATTTAGTTTATTTCTGGGACAGGCAGATAGCATATAGGAGGCCCCAAGTTACTGGTTCATGGGCTGTTTATCATTCTGCTTTACAACCTAAATACATGTAACATAGAAGCTTTCTTATGATTCACATACCTTAAATAGTCATAAAGAACGAGATTAAAAAGAAACCAAGGCATAGAGAGGTTAGGTAATGGCTCAAGGTCATGGAGGTAAGAGGTGGAGGAGGGGTGCAGAGCCCACATCTGCCTCCTGCTCTTCTGTCCCCTCCACATCACCTCACTTTCTTGATGAGCTCGCTAAAGAGGAGGTGCCGCGCAGTGAAAAAAAGGATTAAATTATATCAATGACAAATATCTTGTAATTTAATGGTAAGAGGCCAAACTAGCAGAAGTGAAAATGGAAAATGAATAGAGAAAATAAAAGTCACTGTGGCGACGGCCCCTGGAAAGCACTTGGATACCCAGCATTCTGAGACTTCCCCCAGCAGTTTGATAGGTGAAAATGCAAACCCATGTGTAAGCCCTCAGTTTTGTAAGGAAAGTCTTAATTTCTCTAAATATTTAGTCTCGGATTCCTGAGTCCTTCCAGAGAAATACTGTGAATGTTTGCAGCCATAAACAAGATAACACATCCCAAACCCCAGCAGAAGTGTTCCACACGGGGAGGTCTGACCAAAACTCTGGTAAGAGTGTCTCAGACCCAGACCATTCCTCACCGTGTGTTCTGAGAAAGTCTTCATTTCACTTAAGCCCCCATATCTGGGCTGGAATCCTGTCTCCACAGCACTTAATTCCTTCATTTTAAAAGCACGTTTGATTTCCCTAAAGATCAGTGTTTTTCTGATTATACAAGCAACATATGCTTACTATAGAAAATATGAAAAACACCAACAAACATAAAGAAAAAAGGAGTATAAAGCACACAAAATCCCAACTCATAAAAATAACAGCTTTATCGGTGGGTGCATTTCTCTTCGGTCCTTTTTTCTGGGTACGTGTAGCTATGGATTTATGTGTGGGTTTGTACTCAGATTTTTCTGCTTAACTGCTATCTTAGTGTTTATACAGTCCTAAATACTTTTTGACCGATCAAAGAAAACACTGATGCTCCCCTCATTTTATTTTTTTAATTAATTTTTATTGGAGTAGAGTTGCTTTACAATGTTGTGTTAGTTTCTACTGTACAGCAAAATGAATCAGCTATACATATATATATATATATATATATATATATATATCCCCTCTTTTTTGGATTTCCTTTTTCACCGCAGTGCATTAAGTAGAGCTCCCTGTGCTGTACAGTATGTTCCCATTAGTTGTCTATCTTACTCCCCTCATTTTAAAGATAACACTTTGCCTTTCTTTTCTGAGCCTATGACCACATCTGCCACACCCTCAGTTTGGACTGGGGTGATAACGGCTTCATGAAGGTCTCTGTGACTGTCCCTGTTTCCTTAATGTATCAATCCTTCAGATGAGATACGTCCTGAGCCAAGTACAAACCAGATGAACTTTCCCAGGACATCGTCACTGGCGCTTTGGGGAAGAATTACAACGATTTTAATAGCATTTATGTTTGTTTTCCTATTTCCTTTAAAATTTTATTCGAGTATAGTTGATTTACAATGCTGTGTTAGTTTCAGGTGTACAGCAAAGTGATTCAATTATCCATATACATGTATCTATTCTTTTTTAGATTCTTTTCTCATATAGGTAATCACAGAATATTGAGTAGAGTTCCCTGTGCTACACAGTAGACCCTTGTTGGTTATCTACCTTATATATATATATCTCTACCTTATATATAGGTAGATAGATATCTCTTAGATATATATATCTTAGATATATATCTTAGATATATATATCTTAGATATATATATCTACTTGTTGGTTATCTACCTTATATATATATATATCTACCTTATATATAGGTAGATAGATATCTCTTAGATATATATATCTTAGATATATATCTTAGATATATATATCTTAGATATATATATCTACCTTATATGTTCATCCCAAGCTCCTGATTTATGTTTGTATAGTGCTTTGAGCTCTATGACCCAATTTCATGTAGAAATATAACTGTCACTCCTATGGAGAGGGAAGGCAAAGTGGTGGAGATATCAATCTGGCCTCTTGAGTTGGACGGCCAGAAATTAAATCTCCACCTCAAAATTCTGAAAGCCTGAGTTTCCTCATCACTAAATTGGGAGTAATAAAAGTACGTGACTCCTATGGTTATGAAATGGCAATTAAAAGACCCAACACACTAGAGGGGTGGGATAGGGAGGGTGGGAGGGAGGGAGACACAAGAGGGAAGAGATGTGGGAACATATGTATATGTATAACTGATTCACTTTGTTGTAAAGCAGAAACTAACACACCATTGTAAAACAGTTATACTCCAATAAAGATGTTAAAAAAAAAAAAAGACCCAACACACATAAAGCACTTAACAGTTCCTGGCATGTGACAAGTATTGATAAATGTTGCTACTGCTATTGTTGTGGTATTGTTGGTGGTGGTGGTCATGATGGTGATGGTGATGACAGTGATAACATAAGAAATAATTTTAATCCACTTTGGGAATTAAGGGAATCATTTATATACAATAAAATGGACTCATTCTAAGTCTCCACATGCGTTTGGACAAATGTATACACTCAAGTAACCAGGTACAGAATATTTTCATCATCCCCCAAAGTTCCCTGAGACCTGTTTTCAGTCTATACTAAATTATACCACCGCACGTATACGAAACTTACTTCCATTTCTCCCGACCCAATCTTTACGCTATTGTTTCATACATTTAACGTACACATATGTCATAAAGCACAAAATACATTGTGACAATTTTTGTTCCAACAGCCAGCTCTCCTTTAAAGAGATGGAAATAATTTTAAAATGTCTTCCTCATTTGCTCACATAGTTACCATTTCTGGTGCTCCTCCTTCCTTTGTGTTGAGCCCTGTTTCATCTGGTATAATTTTCTTTTTGCTTAACCGACTTGCACTCACATTTCCTGCAGAGCCCGTCTGCTGGTGATAAATTCTTTTGCGTACTGTATGTCTGAAACCCCCTTCACTTTTGAAAACTATTTTCTCTGGATACAGAATGCTAGATTGAGAATATATACTTGCAGTGCTTTAAAGATGTTGCTCTTCTAACATCGTTTCCAAGGAGAAATCTGCTGTCATCCTTATCTTTGTTGCTCCATATATAATGTGTCTTTTTCCTCTGGTGTCTTATAATACTATCTCCTTATTTGTTTTGACCAACTTGATTATGATGTACCTCAATGTGGTTTTTATCTTATTTCTTGTCCTTGGGGTTCATGGAGCTTCTCAGGTCTATAGGTTGATAGTTTTCATAGAATTTGGAAACTAAATTCTATGAAGTTGGGGGACCATTATTTCTCAATATGTCTTTCCTATCTCCCATCCTTCCCTGTTTTCAGGACCTCCTGTTCCACTTATATTAGGCCACTTGAAGTTTTCCCACAGATCATTGATGCTCTGTTCTTTTTTTTCTGTGTTTCATTTTGGATAGTTTCTATTGCTATGTCTTCGAGTTCCTTAATCTTTTCTTCTGCAATGTCTAATCTCCTATTAAGCCAATCCAGTGTACTTTTCTTCTCACACATTGTAGCACTCATCTCTGCAAGTTTCATTCAGGTCATTTTTATATGTTCCAGGTCTCTACTTAACTTTTTTTAACGTACAGAATACAGTTATAATAACATTTTATTGTCCTTATCTGCTAAATCTGACATATGTGTTGGTTCTGGGTCAGTTTTGATTTATTGGTTGGTTGATTGATTATTCTCATGACAGGTCGTATCTTCGTGCTTCTTTGCATATCTGGTAATCTGGAACTAGATGCCAGACGTGAATTTTACCTTGTTGGACGTTGGACTTTTTTATTTCTATAAATATTCTTGCACTTTCTTGGCATAACTTGAGGATGACATTAAGTTACTTAGGAAAAGTGGATTCCTTCAGGTCTTTTCTCATGATTTATTAGGTGGGTCTGGAACACAGCTCAGTCTAAGTCTAATTATTACCCACTAGGAAGGCAAGACTCTCCTGAGAATTCTACCAATGCCCATGAGTTAGGAGTTTTTCCAGTCCAGCTGATGGGAGCAGGCACGATTCCTGGTCCTGTATGCATGCCTTTTGGATGTATTTTTCCCAGCTTCAGGTAATTTCCTCACATGCATGTGTCGATCATGCTCTGCTGAACTCCTGCAGTTCTCCCAACTTCGCCACGTGTAGTTTTCTGCTCCGCAGTGCTCTGCCCTGCAAACTTCAGCTACCTTGGTCTCCCTAGACTCTCTGCTCCTTGTCCTCAACTCGGCAAGTCAGCCAGGCCCTGTCTGGGTTCCACATCCTTGTGCAGCAGCCCAGAAACGTTGTCAAAGCAGTAAGTAAGCTAGGACAACCCTAGGGCTTACTCAATCACTTACCATTTCTCAGGGATCCATGTCCTTTGTTGTGTGATTACCCAGTGCCTTGAAAACTGTTGCTTTATATCTCTTGTCTGGTTTTTATTTTTTAATTTTTTAGTTGTTTCAGGCATGAGGATAAATCCAGTCCCTGGGACTCTATCTTGTGTGGAAGCAGGAGTACCAAAAGAAATACTTGTATCAGCTTTGGGGAATTAAAACTATAATTTACATCCAACAGAATAAGCCCATTTTAAGTTGCCAGATAAATTCTCCCAGTGTTAAAGGAATTTGTCTCCATATTACTGTTTTTAAAGTTCTCTCTATATGCTACATACAGGATTTTGTAAGATATGTATGATGAATATTTTCTCCCATTTTTTTTTTTTTTTGGTTGCGCCAGTTCTTAGTTGCAGCTCGCCAGCTCCTTAATTGTGGCGTGTGAACTCTTAGTTGTGGCATGCATGTGGGATCTAGTTCCCTGATCAGGGATCGAACCTGGGCCCCCTGCATTGGGAGCGTGGAGTTTTAACCACTGCGCCACCAGGGAAGTCCCTTTTCTCCCATTCTTTGCCTTACCTTTTAATTTTAACAGTGTATTCTGAAAACAAGTTTATGCTTTTGATAAATTCCAAATTAATTTTTATAATTTTTGATTTGTGTATATGTGTCCTAAGAAAACTTTGCCTACTCCAGGATCACAAGATTTTTCTAACGTTTTCTTCCAGAAGTTTCATTCTTTCAGATTTTAGGTATAGGTCAATGCCCCACTTGGCGATAACTTTTTGCATATGTCATGAAACAAGAGTCCAGTTTCATATCTTCTCATGGATACCCCGTTGTTTCCACACCAATTGTTGAAAAACTTTTCCTTTCCCCATTGAAATTTGGTTCTTTTATCAAAACTCAATTGACCACATGTCAATAGATATGCTTGATCTATTTCCGGACTCTCTGTTCTGTTCCATTGATCTATATGTCTGTCCTCAAGCCAATACTACACTATCTCAATTCCTGTAGCTTGATAGTAGGTCTTAAAATGGGGCAGCCCAAGCCCTCCAGCATTGTTCTTCTTATTCAAAATGCTCTAGCTATTCTAAGTCCTTTGACTCTCCATGTAAGTTTTAGAACCACTTGTCAATTTCAACCAAAACACATACTAGGGGTTTTACTATGATTGCACTGAATCTATAAATTAATCTGGTGATAATGGACACCTTAACATTACCGAGTCTTCCAGTCCACAAGCAGGGATATCCCTTCAATTACTTAGCTCTCCTTTAATTTTGCTTAAAAATATATCATAATTTTTAGCATTCAGGTCTTTGTATATTTTGTTGAATTTATCCCTGATTATTCCAAGCTTTTCTTAAGCTACTATAAATTAGCTACCAGTATATAGTGATACTATAGGTATACTAAAATCCTGCTAAGCTCACTTATTAATTCTAGTAAATTTTAAAAATAGGTTCCTTAGGATTTTCTTCTTACACAATCAGTCACCTGTGAATAAAGATGGTTTTGTTTCATCTTTTTCTTTCTGAATGCCTTTCCTTTCTTTGTATTGTCCGCTAGGGCACCCAATAAAATGTTGAATAAAAAAGTAGTGAGAGTGGACATCTTTGCCTTGTTCCTCACTTAAGGAGGAAAGCATTCAGTCTTTTACCATTAAATATGATGCTAGCTGTAGGCTTTTCAAAAATGCTCTTTATCAGATTGAGGAAAATCCCTTCTATTCCTAGTTTAATGAGAGTTTTTATCATGAATGAGTACTGAATTTTGTCAAATACTTTTTCTGAAACTACTGATATGATCATATGGTTTTTCTCTTTTGTTTTGTGAATATGGTAAATTGCATTAATTTTTTTAATGTTAAGCCAACCTTACATTTCTGGGATAATCACACTTGATCATAGTTCATTATCGATTTATTATATTATCAGATTTGCTTTGATAATAAGCAAAGATTACGGATTTTTGCTTCTAAGTGTATGAGGGATACTGGTCTGCAGTTTTCCTAAAAAAACACCATCTGCATTCGGTACTGGGCTAATACAGGCCTTATAAAACTTATAAAAGTTTTTCCATCTTCCTCTATTTTTTCTGAAAGAAATTGTGTAGGATTAATATCATTACTTAAATATTTTCTATAATTCACCTGTGAGGCCATCTGAATTGGAATTTTTGTGGGAAAGTGTGTTATTACAAATTCAGTTAAAATAATAGCTATAGAGTTATTCCATTGTTTTATTTCTTCTTAAATCAGTGTTGGTTATTTTTGTCTTTCAGGAAATATGTCAAACAAAAAAAAATACGTCCATTTCTACATATATACAATGGAATACTACTCAGCCATAAAAAAGAACGAAATAATGCCATTCACAGCAACATGGATGGAACTAGAGATTATCATACTAAGTAAGTCAGAAAGAGAAAGATAAATACCATATGATATCACTTACATGTGGAATCTAAAATAATACACAAATGAACCTACTACAAAAGAGAAACAGACTCACAGACATAGAGAACAGACCTGTGGCTGCCAAGCGGGTGGGGGGGTAGGGGAAGAATGGATGGGAATTTGGAGTTAGCAGATGCAAACTATTATATATAAAGAATGGATAAACAACAAGGTCCTACTGTAAAGCACAGGGAACTATATTCAATATCCTGTGATAAACCATAATGGAAAAGAATATGAAAGAATGTATGTATATGTATAACTGAATCACCTTGCTGTACAGCAGAAATTAACATTGTAAATCAACTATACTTCAATTAAATAAAAACCTAATGTAAGGAATATGTCTATTTCATCTAAGTTGTAGATGTATGGCCTAAAGTTGTTCATTGTACTGCCTTGTTATCTTCTTAATTTCTGTAGGATTTTCATTGATTTCCCCTCTTTCACTCCTAATATTAGTAATTTGTACTTTCACTCTTCTTTTTCAGTCTCACTAAACATTTATTAGTTGCACTGATCTTTTCAAAGAAGCAGCTTTTGGTTACATGGATTTTCTCAATTTTTTTTTCTCATTCTTCTTTCATTTATTTCTGCTTTTACCTATCTTATTTTCTTATTATCTTATTTCTTTATTTATCTTATTCTTATCTTATTTCTTTATTTATCTTATTATCTTATTTTCTTTTTTCTACTTATTTTGATTTCAATTTGCTCTTTTTTCCTCTAGCTTAAAGTGGTAATTGATTTAGGATCTTTCTTCTCTTCTAATATAAATATTTAAAGTGATACATGTTCCCCCTAATCATTTCACACATTAGAATACACTGTGGTCAGATTTGTACTTGCAGCTCAAAAAATTTTTTCAATTGTCCCTGAGATATCTTTTTTGTCCCATGGGTTATTTAGAAGTGCGGATTGTGTTTAAAATTCTGACATTTCAGAGATTTTGAAGATTTCTTTCTGTTACTAATTTATAATTTAATCTCCAAACCCCTTAGTTCAGCATTCAAGGCCCAACACCACCAAGCCCCATCTGATCTGCTGCCATGCCTTCATGACCCAACATAGGTCAATCTTGTTTCCCTAAACAAACCATGTCCTCTCACACTGCTACATTCTGCTGAGGCCCCTTATAACTTCTCTGCTTTCTACAGAACTCAGGAGCTCATCCTATGCCTCTAAGATGGACCACAAGCAATCAGTGCACACCTCCAGCTCAGCCCCTGCTGCACTGTCTCATGAGGATTGGTTTACCGTCTATCTCTACAGGAGTGTGTGTTGCAGGAGGCAGGAACCAGGTCTTCTCAATGTGTGGAGCCTCAGCCTGTAGCCGGGCAGGAAAAAGGTACTCGGTGAATGTAGGAGGAGAAGGGGATGAAGAGGAAGTGCCATGGACTGAATGTTTGCATCCCCTCAAAACCCAAATGTTCAAGGCTGAACCCCAATGTGATGGTATCTGGAGGTGGGGTCTTTGGGAAGGAATTAGGTTTAGATGACGTCATAAGGGTGGAGCTTCCACGGTAGGAGTGGTGCCCTAATAAGGGGATGAAAAGACCAGAGGTCTCCCTCCATCACGTGAGGACACAGCAAGAAGGTGGCCATCTGCAAACCAGGAAGTGGGTCCTCACCAGACATCAGGTCTGCTGGCAACGTGATCTCAGACTTCCAGCCTCCAGAAGTGTGAGACATACATGTTTGTTTTTAAGCCACACAGTCTACGCTATTTTGTCATGTCAACCCGAAGTGATGAAGACAGGAAGAAAATGCCATTCAGTATGCGGGCTGCCACCAAAACCCATCAGGACACGGGGGTGGGGTGCATCTAAGTATACAATTCCAAGATTCTCAGGAACAACGTAACAGCCCATTGGCTCACCTTTCTCATGCTTAAGTTCCTCAGATGTTGACTGGAGTCCTTCAGTTACAAGACTGGGCTCACAGAGACAATTTGTCTCCAGTCCCCACAGGCTCAGCTCTCATTCTCCACCACCTGGATAGGAATCCTCAGCCCAGGCAGCTCAGCAACTTGAAAGGGATCCAAGAGCAGAGCAGGCAACCGTTGGCAGCTTCAGAGACCACACTCCGAATCGAGGCATGGCATTAAAAAAGCACATCCAGAAAAAAAATTATATAATACATGGAAATTAGTCCAAGAAACAGGCTATGGTCTTTGCACCACAGGAGCTGAGGTACAGCGCAAGCCTGGGCACTAGTAAATCCATCCATTGCAGGCACTGAAATGTAGCTAAAGAGTAAACCAGTATTTGTAAGAGGCTTCAGTTGTCACTTGAAACAAACAGCTCCTAGGAAAAAATGATACTCCTCTCCCGTTCCACACTATCTTTCTAGAAGTTCGAGGATCTAGCCTTATCTTTAAATAACGAAAATTGTACATGCTGAAATGATTTAAATGCTGGTGTGATAAGACTAATAAAATAATCGAACTCCTGAGGGAGACAGAGTCTTCCTTCAGGGCCCCTTTAGCATGCAATCAATTCCCGACCAGCCTTTGTATACAGACACCTCGTTTGGTGGGAGGAAACGGGGAGGATTTTCTAAACGTTGGAGGATCCACAGACACAGAGCTCCTGAACTAGAAAGAAACTTGGAAAGAAAAGCATCCCAACCTTTGATTTTAAAGTCTGGGGACTCAGAGATAGAGAGATGCATAATAAATATGTGATGACAAGGAGGGCATTCCTGGACACGGGTACCAATGAAAATATGAAGTAACGTACCACTCTCTAACACTCTCTGTCCTTGAGCTCACTGGGACCCTGCTGAACTGTCCCCATCTTAACAGCGCCCCTTAAACGGGGGGAGAATCTACAAATCCCATTTGGCCAAAATGTGTGACGTGGGATGACTTGCCATCAGACAGCCCCAGACACAGGACAGACCTTTCTAAAATGATCTATGTAGCCAAAGACCTTGGCCCATCAAGGATATGTTATATGTGGAAAGAAGAGCTTCTGCCTTCTTTCTCAGCTCTCATGTGGTTTCAGTAGACATTCTGTATTGTTTTAACATGCTTTTAAAATGTGTGTAAGAGAGAAAACTTACATAAGCCTTTGGATCAGTTCCCTAAGGAAAGAAGAAACCTTAAATGTCAACTTGCAGTTAATAAGGAGCAGATACTTCTTCAACGGGGCTGCCCTTCACCAGCTGGACATGGGATGGTGACGGCCGAGCGGCAGGCTGGTTATTCGCTATACGAGGTGCTTGTCTCCCCAGTAAACTATGGGAACAGTCTGAGAACCCGCTTTCAACCATTTTGACTTTAAGCACATCCATCGATTACCAGGAAGGGTTATGCCTCAGGTGAACCAAGCCAGGATTTTCCACAAACTATGTTTTATGCTCTTTACTTATGGCTCAGCCTACACTGCGCTATTTCTGCAACTTCTTGTGAGAAACTACTTTAAAATTTTTAAAGTGTATACAAGAAGATTGGTTATGCTATCCCCATCTTTTCAAATACGGATGCCAAGTTCATGGAAGGTAGGGGGCTTCCCCAAGGTACACTGACGCAGTGTATCAGTCAGGATGGGCTTGCTTATGCTGTGGAAAAGCAATCGCCGATCTCAGGGACTTAATACTTCACCTATTTATTTGCCTTCACACTAGGTGGCCATCGCAGGTGGGCTGGGAGCTCTGAGTCAGGGTCATCCTTAATCCAGAGGACAGATCCAGGACTGAGAGAGCAGCCCCTATCTGGAGCACTGGGGGCACCATGGCAGAGAGGGGGCATGGCCAGTGGTGCCCTGGCTCTTCCTGCTGCCACCTGGAAATGACTGATGTCACCCTCATTCATAGTCCATTGGGCACAGCCAGCTAACTGGCAGTGGGCAGAGAAAGTCCACCCTACCATGCGCTGAGAGAGAGACAGAGAGAAGAGAAAGAGAAACAGAGACAGGACCTCATATTAGATAGCGGGTGTCTTTGAGCCAAAATGGGACCCGTGTCTCTTTGATCACACAGCCTGTGTCCTTTCCTCTATAATCTGCAGTTGCACTGTTGTTTTTAATAAAAAGTTTAAATATTATGTATTTCAGCCTCTCCTTTAAAAGTTAAAAGATGGAGGCATAAAACCTAGGCATCTCTTAAACTACCCCTGACTTTAAATCGTGTCTCCTGAGTTCCTCAGAGAAGAGTTGGCAGAAAATATACCAGATACTCAGTTAAACTTGAATATCAGATAAACAACCAAAAATTTTGTATGAGTATGTCCCAAATATTGCACATGGACTACCTGTACTAAAAAATTATTTATTGCTTATCTGAAATTCACATTTAACTGGGCATCCTCCGGGGGCAGTGGGGGTGGGGGAGGTGTTATTTTTAATTTGTTTGTTTTGTTTTGTTGCTAAATCTGTCAACCCTGCCTCAAAAGTGGGTCCATCATCCTACCAAACAGTACATAAAAGGATGAGTTTTGGAAAATTAAAATAATGGAAAAATATGTAAGATCAAGGGAGTGCTAAATACCTGCAGGGGAGCCAGAAATGCTTCCTCAGATAATACCATAAAGTCAGAGGAAGGCCGTTGGGACAATGTCTGTGTTCCCTACAGCTCCTTTGTCACCATTAACCCTCAAAGAACACTTGTTTGCTGGATCTACTGAGCCTGCTTCTGGATAAAACTCCAGCTTTGATGGATCCCCCATTCTGCCTAACATGGCCTTTCAGAACCCAAAGAGTTGGGCTGAGTTTTGACTCTGTTTCCTAACAACCAGCACATGACCTGGTACTGTTACCAAACCGAACTTTGGTCTGCTCATCCCCGAGTGGTAAAGCCAATTTACTGACACCAGGTTGTGGTGAAGGAAAATGCAGTGTTTATCGCAGGTGCCAAGCAAGGAGTCCAGGCAGCTAATGCTCAAAAAGCCCGAACTCCCTGACAGCTTTCAGGGAAAGGTTTTTGTTTTGTTTTGTTTTGTTTTGTTTGTGGTACGCGGGCCTCTCACTGCTGTGGCCTCTCCCGTTGTGGAGCACAGGCTCCGGACGCGCAGGCGCAGCGGCCATGGCTCACGGGCCCAGCCGCTCCGCGGCATGTGGGATCCTCCCGGACCGGGGCACGCACCCGTGTCCCCTGCATCGGCAGGCGGACTCTCAACCACTGCGCCACCAGGGAAGCCCTCAGGGAAAGGTTTTTAAAGACAGGGCGAGGGAGAGGGTTGTGGGTGCCTGATCAGCTCGTGGACAATCTTCTGATTGGTTGTTGGTGAGGTAATCAGGAGTCAACTTCATCATCCTGCTGGCTCCAACTGGTCTGGGGTCTACAGGCTTGCGGGCAGCAGACAGTTAACTCCTTCCACCTGGTGGGAGTTTCAGTATCCGCAACACAGCTCAAGGACATGGCTCAGAATATTATTATCTATCACCCTTGAGGAGGAACTAAAGGTCCTTGACCTTGTGTAATAGCTAAACTATTATTATTTTGTCTTGCTTCACTGTTTTTCTTTGTCTCTGCATTTTCTCACATCTGACTAAATTTATTCTTTGGAACTCAGGGAAGGCCTAGGAGGCTAAAGTTTTTCTACAAATAAGAAGCAGGTGAAGGACATGGGAGGGGTGGGTCCTGTCCCAGGAAGGCCACATAGGGTCCTGCTCTGTTACAGTACAATGAGGATCTTGATAAATGTTCATTGTACAGAATGGAGTTGGAAGGAAGGAAGGAAGGAAGGGAGGGAGGGAGGGAGGGAGAGAGGGAGGGAGGGAGGGAGGAAACACACACACAATGTATTGGCTGGGTGTGAACTCTAAGCTAACAATTCTACTACAGTGACGCCTGAGAGGAGCTAATCCAATTAAATATTTTCCAGATGGAGCTAAGGGAATATACATTCTTCTCACTTATTTTCACTTTTTCACTGTCTTCTTGGTGTTTCTGGTGCTGCTTAAAAATGATTTAATGGGCTTCCCTGGTGGCGCAGTGGTTGAGAGTCCGCCTGCCGATGCAGGGGACACGGGTTCGTGCCCCGGTCCGGGAGGATCCCACATGCCGTGGAGCGGCTGGGCCCGTGAGCCATGGCCGCTGAGCCTGCGCGTCCGGAGCCTGTGCTCCGCAATGGGAGAGGCCACAACAGTGAGAGGCCCGCGTACCGGAAAAAAAAAAAAAAAAAAAAAAAAAAAAAAGATTTAATGAAACCAAAAAATAAAAAGACATTACAGGGTTGAGTATAACGAAATGAGGAGGATTGCAACTGAGGCTGACACTTATTCTTTAGGTAATTCAATTGTGCCTAATTATCTTGTTGCTTTGCAATCCAGCCTTCTCCCAACCAACACCAGCCCCGGGAACACTCCTCATAATTGCAGAGCAGTGCAAGATGATATCTTAAAGATAAGATGAGTAATCCTCTGCACCCTAATTTCTCTGCCATGTCCCCGAATGCCTCTGAGCATGTGGAAGAGAAAACTTCAGAGCCCAGCTTTTTCCTTGAGACGTGCAAGAAATCTGTGACTGCACTTCCCATCATGCATCACCCTAAATACCAGCTGACACATTTTGTCCACTTGGAAAACGGTGGCCCGTTTTAGAGGAATCCCAGAAAACCGGGCTGAGACGAGACGAACCATCTCAAAATGAATTAACTCCAAAATCTCCACAGAAGATAAAATATACCAAGATACACATCAGCCTCGAGCAACTCTCGGCTTTGAGGCTGTGACCTGATTGCTCGATTCCTCTAGCCAGTTAGTCCAGGTTTTTACAAATTTTCCTCTGTGCCTATGTTGTTTTCTGTAATTAGAAAAATTTTTCAAATACTCCCAAACTCCTCTAAACTTCAAAATTATACCCTACAGTCAAGTTTGCAACAAAAGTGGGACTTCTCTGGTTTACCTTCATTGTAATTTGGTTTGGGAAAATGTGGTTTTCAGCCATAGCAAAGAAAAATTGTCTTCAGAACTCAAGCTGTCTTTGGTGAAATGTTATTCTTCACCAGATATGTGTTTCCACGAAATGATCTCTAGCAGCTGGGAGGGTCGGCCAGCTGAGCTCTGCATTTCAACACACCCAAGCCTAGAGTAAATTCTTGGAACACTCACCTCCAGGTCCTAAGAATGATCTGGTCTTTCTCTTATAAGGACCAGTAGAAATGGCCTGAGGAGCAAATAAAGGAAAGAGTGAAGTCTTTTTTCCAAGGCACTAGGGTACAAGTAGAGGAATAATATGGTAAAGGATGAGAGCTCTCTATTCCAGGCACATGTGGTACCAAGGAAAGAGAAGGGAAAAAAGGTACTGAACCTAAGAGATTAAAAATCAGATTGGGTAAAACCAAAAGCAGAGGTGGGATATTCTGAAGTAGTAACAATATGTATGTACCCACCACCACCACCCCCCCCCGCTTTCTCTGACATCTCTAAATCCAGAACTTTCTAACATTGGATGGAAAAGTGGTTCAAAACTGAGAGGAATTATGGAAAAATGGAGATATCAGCGTTTTTACAAACCCGACGTAAAGCTTGGTGATGCAAACCCACTGTGGCTGACACACTTGGGCGAAGAGTTCAGCTTCCAAGCCAGATGGCCTGTGTGTGGATTCTGGCTCTGCCGCTTAAAAGCTGTGTGACACTGAGCCACTACTTAACCTCTCTGTGCCTCAGTTTCCTCATCTATAAAATGGAGCTGATGATGACATACTACTCACTCGTGGTTTTGAGAACCAAACCAGTTAGTCCATGTAAAGTGCTGGGAACAACAGCTGGTGTGTAGAAAACACGCATTTATGGTCAAGAGTCCAGACAACTTCAGGCGAAGTCCCAATGAGAATCACCCTTTGGGAGGACCTCAGTTCTTTGGTTGACCTAGAATCGTGCAATGGTAGGGTAAATGGGATGGGAAGTCTTTCAGCCGGGGATAAATGCCCCCCGGGAGTGGCGTGTCTCCGCTCCACAGCTCACCTCTGGGAACATTTATTGAGAGCTCTCCCCACTCCAAGGAAGCGGGGTTATGAGTCCCATGTCACCGGAAAGCAAATGGAGGCACCAAGATGTTAAGTAACTTGCCTACAGCCCCGAGAGCAACAGAGCAGAGACTCAAGCGCCCACCTGCCAGAGCCCACCCTCCTCCACCGGGCTGGCCCCACTGCACTGCACACATCCCTGAGTGGGCACCGAGTGAGCTGGAAAGGGATGGTTCATCAGAGAAGACGTGTTTGCAGGGCTTTTGAAACACGGAAGGTCCATGGACGAGAGCAGGGATTTGCACAGATAATTTAGCCACATGCATCTGAATGTTCCTCCCATGGATGCCCCAGCTGGTAAAACCAAGCAACAAGACCGCCTCTGCCCTGCTGGAGGGAGGGCTCGGGTCCTGCCACTCACCCTGCAGGCTCACAGGATCACAGCCTCTCGGGCAGCGAATCTGCCCGGGCACCTGGGACTCAGAGCCAGTCTTCTCATTCTGGGGATGACACGCTGGGGCCCAGAGAGAGCAGAGGATAAGCTTCCCAAGCGCGCCCAGCTAGCTGATGCCGGAGCCGGTTAGAACTCGGCCTCCCTGAAGAAGGGAAGACAAGCAAAGTCTCTGAGCCGGGACCCCGGAGAGGTCTGTGTCACCGGAGAAGAAGGGCTGTGATGGGAGCGGGAAGGATGGAGACTGGGAAATTCTTGCAATGGTCCATCCAGGCACGAGACAGGGGACATCCAGTGATGTCCCAAGTCACCGGGAAAGGGAAGCAGAAAGCAAGAATGTGCCCTCCGCTCTGCTCCACTTCCAACATATTGTATTTAAACTATCAAGTGTTTTAGCCAATCTGCAGAAAATAAATTCTTTTCACAGGGGGGGTAAATCTGGCTCTCTCTCCTAGCAGAAGGCCCATGGATCCCACAGAAAACGCAGGCTTTCTGCAACTTCCCGGCCCTTCACCCTATCTCTGGAATTTACATAATCGCTGGCAAATAAAATGATAAAAGCATCCTCTTTCATAACGGGCATATTGTTACTATTATTATTCTTAAGGCAAATTATCTTCTGATTATAGAGATTAGTCAAAACCACGATTCTGTTGATTGTGAGGTGGGGACTGATGTTTTTTTTTTTTCAACCGGGAGAAGAGCTGTTGTTTCCATGTTAGAAAATTACATAAAATGCACTTGGAGGGAAATAAAGTTTCTGAGACTCATTTAATTATCATTTCTCTCGGAAGAGTTCCAGCCTTTCACTTGCCTGTCTAGTCAAATATTGTTCCCTAAAGTTGATTCACTTCTTTTACTGCAGATAAACTTCTTCCTTTTAAAAGTATCTCCAATTTTTCAAAACTCTCTCTTTTTTTAGGCGGGGGGAGGGATAAATTGGGAGATTGGGGTTGACATACACACACTACTAGATATAAAATAGATAACAAATAAGGACCTACTGTATAGCACAGGGAACTCTTCTCAATTCTCCATAATGACCTCTATGGGAAAAGAATCTACAAAAGAGTGGACATGTGTACATGTATAACTGATTCACTTTGCTGCACAGCAGAAACTAACACAACACTGTAGATCAACTCTACTCCAATAAGAATTTTTTAAAAATAAAAACGATTTTTTTAGATATCGGTGTATGGTTATTAGGGTTTCTCCATCATATAAGGAATGCGCGCTTCGAAAGAAAGAATACTTGAGCACAGTGGCTTTGAAATGAAGAGATGCTCATCTTTCCCCGAGCTCTGGGTGGGGAGGTAACCAAGAGGAACTGTCTCCTGCCCTGGCAGAGAGACGGGCTGGGGCGCAGGGCCGGCAAGGGCTCCGTCAAGACCTCACCACTCACACGACTCCAAGTCCAGAGCAGAGCAGAGAGGAGAGCTTCTGGCTCCTCCTGGCAAGACCAGTCCTCAGGGGCACGTGCAAACCCTCACCTGGAGAGGGGCACCCTCCTGGCTTCTCCCTGGACTAACCCTGTGGTTCCCACCTCGGGGGTGGGCTGGGGGGACGTTTGGCAACGTGCGCAGACGGTTTGGGCTGCCGTGACTGGGAGAGGTGGGGAAGGCAGTGCTCTCTTCTGGCATCTAATGGGTGGAGGTCAGGGCTGCTGCAAAGAGTCCTGCACGGTACGGGACGCCCCTCCCCCTACAGAATCCTCTGACCCCAATGGCAACAGTGCCGAAGCTAAGAAACCCTGGTCCAGTTGATCCGAAATCGTGTGAGACTTTTAAATAGAAAACCAGGGTTTTGGAGGGGCTATATTTGAACCCTCTCTGCTCCTGAAGGCCCAATAGGAGTGATGTTCCAGATTCATGATGTCATTCTGGGTAGACTTGCACAAGAACAAGGCCAAAGCTGTATAATTGATTATACCTCGATGTCTGAATTGAGGAAGAATTTCAAACAAAAAGATCCCTCTCCCAAAATATACACATATAAACTTTTAGGGATGCAGATGAAATCGCCAAAGCTCTGTCAATATGATTAGTCCACATCCTGGTCTATATTCCAACTGTTAGGTCAGGAGAAATTTGATGGAATGCTTCACCGTCTTCCTTTTAGATCCTCTCTTAGATTTCGCTAATATGCTGATTGATCCTCATTAAAATACTAGGAATTTCGAGACAATACTTCGTGACTACTACAGAGCAAGTCATAGTCAATCAGTTTTCCTTCTTTTAGCTTGTTGGAACTAAGAAACACGGATTATGTGCCCCAGTCCTCAAAGAATTAAACGTTTCAGCATCTCTTACAACAGAACGCTGGCAACGTTTTCTGCAAAAGGTCAGATAGTAAATATTTTTGGCTTTGCAGGTCACATGGTCTCTGTCACAAGGACTGGACTCTGCCGTGGAAGCCTGGGGCAGCCACAAGCGATATGGAAATGAATGGGTCTGGCGGGCTGCCAATAAAACTTTATTTACAAGAACAGGCTGAGGGAGGGACTTGGCCCCAGGACCGTAATTGCAGAGTCCTGTCTTACAACATAGATTTCCTGAAAATAATGCATTTAGGCAAAAAGGATAGGGGAAAGTTCAGAGTCAGCCATTGTAAAATATCGGCAATAGTTCTCACCATCTTACAAAAGCAGCCTGTGTACAACTTATGGCCAATCCGAGGGGACCAAGAGGCAGGCGGGAACAGGATTTAAAGATTATACAGAAATCTAGAGGAAAAGAGGCACGGCAACTACACTGGTCAATAATCCAGTTCACTTTCATTTCTCCACTAAGTTTCTCTTTCAGTTTAAAGCCTTGCTTTTAACTCAGAAACTGCCCTTCCCTCCTCCTGGGGAGGGAGGAGGTCAGCTGGCGTGGAGGGGCTGAGAGGCCTGGGTGCCACCCTGTGACAGGGCCTGGTCTGCAGGCGGGCAGTCGGTTCTGATCTGGGGAGATGCACTTGGGAATCGTCAGCCTAGAGATGGGAGGGCATCAGGGTCCCTGCCGGGGACAGACACACCCCCTGAAAAACCTAGGCGCCACTCCCTAGACGAGCTGCTTCACGGTAACGTAGCCAGGAATCTTCTCCTGACTGCAACTCCACGAGGTAGGGACCGGGAAAGGCGTCTCTCATGGGTGAGGAAACCCCAGGAGGTGGTTTGCGAAGGATCGGGAAGCCAGGACTTGCACTCAGGCTGTGGACTCTGGGGCTATGCTCCTAACTTCCTCCAGGAGGGTATTGCCCTCCCCCCTCTGCCTCACCCCCCTCGCCTAGTCATCAAGTCTTTTTGTGGTTTTTGTTTGTTTATTTTTAGTAACAGTAATAGCACTGATTTCCGTGGGCACTTAGAACGTTTTTTCTTTTGCTTTTTTTAAATTTAATTTTTATTATATTGGAGTATAGTTGATTTGCAATGTTGTGTAAGTCTCAGGAGTACAGCAAAGTGACTCACTTATACATACACATATATCCATTCTTTTCCAGATTCTTTTCCCATATAGGTTATTACAGAATATTGAGTAGAGTTCCCTGGGCTATACAGTAGGTCCATGTTATCTATTTTATATAGAGTAGTGTGTCTCTTTGTTTTATTATGGTAAAATACCAAACCTCAAATTTACCATTTTAAGTGTTTTGTCCAATCGACTCCCAACCTTCCGTGACGAAAGGTCCCTCCTGGAGTGTTAACGTCCGTGGCCAGAAGAAGCTGTCGGGTAGAAAGACCCAGGGGGCTGTGACTCTGCTCAGCGGGTGACCACTGGGGTCGACGGGGGATAGAGACAAGGTGCCCACGGCACCCGCTGTGACTGTCAGGGCACCAGCCACGAAGGTGGCTTTGTGGCTCATGGTTTGTGGGGTCTGCCTCTCTCACAGGGCTCTGAACTTCGAGGAGGCAGAGCCCACCACCAATTTATCTCGGTACCCCCAGTCCCTGGTGGGTGGGAGGGGTCCAGAAAATGTGGCAAGATGAGTGCCCAAATGTCTCTGTGGGTAGGAGGCATAGGCTAGTCTTTGGGGGAGAGAAGGCCCGAGGGCGCCTGGGAAAGGCAGGAGAAGACAGTGGCAGGGTCAGATGAAAAGGGCAGGCAAGGTCCTGCCCTGTCCTTCACCGTGGCCTCTGCAACTTCCCCTTCCAACGGCCGCCTGGCCCTCTGCCAGCAGCCCGCCCCCTCCTCTCCCACGCTGGTCTCTGTGGGGAACCGTGCCCTCACCTAGCAACAGCTGCCACGGAGAGCCAGCTCTCCTGAGAGGCCCACGATGAAGCACAGGGCTGACTGCAAGTCCCAGATGCTACTGAAAGGAAAGGCAGGTTTATTTCAAGGCCAGGCCGAGAGAAGATCTGGTTTTCAAAAGTGGAGTCGTGGTGCATTCGATGGCTGGCCCGACGCGGCTCATCTGAGGGCACCGTCCAGAAAAGGAGCCATGGTCCTTGTTCCTAAGATTCCGGTGCTCCCTGTTCCCATTCAGCTGGGTCAACATGTGCCTGTAAATTCCTCCCAAAAGGGGAATCATAACAGCATCAGCAGCCCCAGAAATGACAAACAACTCAAGTATGGAAAGGCAGCAGCCAAATATTCAACAGGACTCATATTGCACCAGAAAAAAAAAAAAAATCAGATAAGAAAAATAAACCGAGTTGTGTGCATATTTCCTTAAATATGTATCCCACGTTGTGGCTCCTTCCAGTCTTTGGTGTAATGAATATATCCATTCGTCAGGGGTCACGGAGCGGCGGTCCTACAAGGCTGTCTTGCATTGGCGAACCCGGCCGTCCGGTTCTCTCCCCTCTCCAGAGCACCGAGTGGTGCAGAAAGTTCAAACTAGAGAGCCACTGGCATTAATTCTACTGGCCTACTGGCTCAATGACTCTCCAGCTGTGGCCAGCCCGTGTGCCTGGGCCGCAGGCTCTAATTGCGTTCAATCGACTTGGCAATCCGTATTTGCAAAATGCTTTGTCATCGTCGAGTGGAAGATCTCGGGGTCGCTTCTGCACAGCAGATAGTCTGGGAGGTGCTGGGTTGTCACAGTCGCCCATCCCCCTTTGCTGACACAGCTCGACGTCACGATTAAACACCAGAGCCATCGGAAGACGGGGTCAGCCGGGGAAGCCGTGAGCCGAGATCCGGGGAGTGGGTGAGGTATGGAGGGCCCACGAGAGGCTGGAGAGGCTACACGTCGCCCAACAACATGGAGCTGGCCGGGCGTCTGCCAGCCTACGGAGGGCATGCTCGGCACGGCTGTGTTTGTGGCCGCAGCCACAAACACGGACAAGGCAGGGGAAGAGTATGGTGAGAAACCAGCTTGCCTTTGCTTCTCAGACTCCTCAGAAGACTCCGGAAGGGAATTTTCTCATCCTCCGGCGGAAGAGCCCAGATTCCTCTAGTGGTCAGTGAGGAGCCACGACCAAGCATCTGTCAGGGCCAGGGCCTGTGCCTGACACCTGGCCCCTGCCCTCAAGGTGCTGACGCTCGCAGGACTTATGGACCAAAAACGCGCATGCAGCGTGGCCGGCACGTGCCCCTCTGTAGTCAAGGGGGTCTAGTCACAGGCCCGGGGACCCAGAGGAGAGGAGCTGAATCCAACCGAGAGTAAACACCAAGGACGACAGGGCCTCACCAAAAAGAAAGCCGTCTGCCGTCTACCCGCCACGTCTTTCCTTTTTCCTACAACGTGTGCTTCCCAGGAGAACAGGGCCACGATGCTTCGATGCTAATCGGCTATGACAGGTACTCACAATTTTTTTTTTTTTTTTTTTGCGGTACGCGGGCCTCTCCCTGCTGTGGCCTGGAGAGGCTACACGTCGCCCAACAACATGGAGCTGGCCGGGCGTCTGCCAGCCTACGGAGGGCATGCTCGGCACGGCTGTGTTTGTGGCCACAGCCACAAACACGGACAAGGCAGGGGAAGAGTATGGTGAGAAACCAGCTTGCCTTTGCTTCTCAGACTCCTCAGAAGACTCCGGAAGGGAATTTTCTCATCCTCCGGCGGAAGAGCCCAGATTCCTCTAGTGGTCAGTGAGGAGCCACGACCAAGCATCTGTCAGGGCCAGGGCCTGTGCCTGACACCTGGCCCCTGCCCTCAAGGTGCTGACGCTCGCAGGACTTATGGACCAAAAACGCGCATGCAGCGTGGCCGGCACGTGCCCCTCTGTAGTCAAGGGGGTCTAGTCACAGGCCCGGGGACCCAGAGGAGAGGAGCTGAATCCAACCGAGAGTAAACACCAAGGACGACAGGGCCTCACCAAAAAGAAAGCCGTCTGCCGTCTACCCGCCACGTCTTTCCTTTTTCCTACAACGTGTGCTTCCCAGGAGAACAGGGCCACGATGCTTCGATGCTAATCGGCTATGGCAGGTACTCACAATTTTTTTTTTTTTTTTTTTGCGGTACGCGGGCCTCTCCCTGCTGCGGCC
>NC_041224.1:179058192-179061092 GCF_002837175.3 Physeter macrocephalus
CTCAGCGGCCGTGGCTCACGGGCCCAGCCGCTACGCGGCACGTGGGATCTTCCCGGCCCGGGGCGCGAACCCGCGTCCCCCGCACCGGCAGGCGGACTCTCAACCGCTGCGCCACCAGGGAAGCCCGGTACTCACATTTTTAACGTGCCAGGACCATCGGGATTGAAAAGGTCCCTGTCCCTGAGAACAGCATCCACGCACCCTTTCTGCTTCAAAAGGAACAAACTTCCCGCAGACGAATCCTGCTCGTAGGGCATGAAAAGAGCCTCCTCGTGGCCTGCCACCTGCTCAGAGCTGCAGAGACAGGGTCTGGCCCCGGCCCACTTGGGCCACCAGAGGCAGTATCTTCTGCTCAGAGACAGAACAAACATTTCCGTGGAGCGGCAGCTTTAAGTTTCCCAGGAGGAAGGTTGTGAGCTGTGAGAACCCAGTGAGCCCACGGCAAGGTCAGAATAACTCCGGGTGGGGTTCCTCTGTCTCCCCCTTGCAAAAGGATTCATGAAGTGGGTGAACTGCTCTATCAGTTTTGCTTCTCAGCCTCCTTTATTAACTGTGCCTTCTGGCCTCATTTATTTCTAATTGTTTTCCTAAGCCTCGAAAAGGAAATTCTGTTTTCTTTTTAGTCCTGCTTACATTTAAATCCACTTAACTTTTTGTCTGTGGCCTCCCCCTCTTCCCGAAAGGGCCCTGTGCTCCCTGCGGAGCGGGCATGCTTGTTGTAAAGTCGGAGGGGATCAGGCTGCTACTTTGTCGTTCCGGCAGACAGTTTGTGGGGATTTATTTTTGTGCGTCTGTTTCTTCTTCGTTCAGCTGGATGCATTCTTACCCAACTGGTTGAGTCTATGAGAGAATATTTTCAGAATCTGAAATTTTGTGCAGGGTATTTTGTACTACATAAGGACAGGCATTCAGGGCGGTTGCTATTTTGCTGGTAACAATGGTCCAAAAGGTCACCTTGTGTGAAGCACGTGCCTGGAACCCCATGTGTCAGCCCACTTCATTCAAACCTCCTCCAGACACTGCCAGGCATGCATTATCACCCCCACTTCATAGATTAGAAAACTGAGGCACAGAGACATACAGTAACTGGCCCAAGTCACAAGCAATGATAGAACTGAGGTTCAAACTCAGGTCTGAGCCCCTGGTCATCCCACGATTTCAAGCTGCCCCAGGGAAAGCATCGTGCAAGGATCGTGCCTCCCGTCTCACCTCGCTAAATCCCCATAGCCACCCCAACACCGTTCGTTTGATTTTAGGACATGCCTCCTCCTTCCAAAATGCAAATATTTCATAAATAAATTAAAATGAATTTTGCAAGCCCCTTGGATTTGACTGAAGACACCCCGAGGTGTCACTAAAACCAAGGAAGGTCGGAAGGCCAGTTCTAGCAAAGTGATGGGGCCACCTCTTGGGGACAGTTTTCCTGGGAAAGGAGTCTGCCATCCACAGCTCACAGTCAGATACTGTGGGCAGGGCCGGTACCAAAACGAGCCCACGAGCTGTCCTGCCATGGGGCGCGTGACAAACCAGCACAAGTACCAGCCATGCCCCTGCCCCGGTTCTGTGAGTTGCAGAGAAAACAAATTGAAGAAGCATTTCTTTCTTTCTTTTTTTTTTTTTAACTTTTCATTTTATACTGGAGTACAGTTGATTAACAATGTTGTGTTAGTTTCAGGTGTACAGCAAAGTGATTCAGTTATACATATACATGTATCTATTCATCTTCAAATTCTTTTCCCATTTAGGTTGTTACATAATACTGAGCAGAGTTCCCTGTGCTAGACAGTAGGTCCTTGTTGGTTATCCGTTTCAAATAGTACTCAGCCATTAAAAAGAATGAAATAATGCCATTTACAGCAACATGGATGGACCTAGAGATCGTCGTACTGAGTGAAGCAAGTCAGACAGAGAAAGTGAAATATCGTATGATATCGCTCATATGTGGAATATTAAAAAAAAGATACAAATGAGCTTATTTACAAAACAGAAACAGACTCACAGACTTAGAGAACGAACTTATGGCTACCGGGGGGAAGTGTGGGGGGGGGGGAGGGATAGTTACGGAGTTTGGGATGGACATGCACACGCTGCTATATTTAAAAAGAAGTGTTTCTTGAAACTGTCACTGAGCAAAAGGGCACAGAGGAAGCCAGTCCGCCTACAAGTGAATGCCCTCCGGCCACAGCTCTTCCTGCAGCCTCACCAGCCTGCTGCACAACTTACTGCAACTCACCTCAAAAGGCAAAATTTTTTAAAGCCATCGCTGGGCTTATTTGTCACAGTTTCTCTGTGACGCTCATCCCCCATAGGATGCTATTTTTCACGGTCGGTGAGGGAGAGCCAGGCTCTCCGGAAGGCTGGCATCTTCGGGGCCAGCCTCTGTGCGCTCAAAGCGGGTGCTGTGCAGAGTCCCCCAGGGTCAGGCCCGGGACAGCCACCTGCTCCACCTGCTTCCCAGTGTCACCTGCCTGTGCGCTCTACAGGTGTCTGAATCAGAATAGAAAGGAGTTTTATTCGAGCCCAACTGAGGACTCAATTTTGTGAGAGCCCTCAGACAAGTGAGACAGTTGTCTGACAGCCTCTCAGATTCCTCTGAGGTACTGCTCTGGAGAAGCACGGTTTGCAGCACGGCTTTTTTCTTGTGAGAACAAAGAACATCAAACAAGTCAGGGATACATTCCTTCAAGGTGTCAGAAAACAAGAAGAGATCAGCATGTACGCAGCGAGTCAGGGTGGCCTTGGCACCTGGGAAAAGAGTCTTAGCACTGAAGGAGCACAAGCCCTGGCGTCTTTATTTTATTTTTGTTGTTGTTGTTTGTTTGTTTTGCGGTACGCGGGCCTCTCGCTGCTGTGGCCTCTCCCGTCGCGGAGCGCAGGCTCAGCGGCCGTGGCTCACGGGC
>NC_041224.1:179061326-179065077 GCF_002837175.3 Physeter macrocephalus
ACCTTCCCGGACCGGGGCGCGAACCCGCGTCCCCTGCATCGGCAGGCGGACGCTCCACCGCTGCGCCACCAGGGAAGCCCCACGTGTGTTTTCTAACCACTCCGTGTGAGTGTGTCTACATGTGTGTGCACACGCATGTGTGACGAACTCGACACTCTGTTGACCCCCCAAAGAACCAAGAAGTCATATTTTAGACACATAAAGTTGTTCCATTTCTCCAGTCCAGTAACATAAGTGTCTAAGAACTCACTGAACGAAAAGCTACACAAATACCTTTTTCTGCATTCTTCTATTACATAGTACATTGGCTAATTATTTCTCTAGGGAGTGAACGTGTGTTTGTTCCATGACGTTTGGGGGGCACAGAAAAAGAACTCTTTACAGCCCTGGCATGATGTCATTCTTAAATGGGTAGGCAGTGTGAAACTCCACAATAAGTCGTGGCATATTAGGTATTTATGGTCACTCTTAATAATGCACATTAAATAGAGAGCTGGACAGTATCAAGAAGAGGCATGTGTTCCATGACAATAGCATCTCCATCCTCCCAACGCAAATAGCCATCAAATGCCTTGTCGGGTACCAGAACTCATAACCAATCCTCACATTTTCCTAGTATCGCACATCTAGTAGACGACTTAATAATATCATCTGGTGAGTCTTTGATTCTGTGGCACTTACTGAAGAATAAACCGTTGAATTTTTGCTTAAGGACTCGGCCAAATACAAGTTAGAGCTAACTATAACCTTTTTAAGGAAGGCTAAATTAAGACAGAAAGACCAGGATTTTTCTCCAAGTGGAAATGAAGATTTATTATTTACGAGATTGCCTAAATGTTGCTATTGAGGTTTTATAAAGACTCACAGAGGTTTTTTTTTTTTAAAAGAAAAGCTAGTCCAATAATTGGATTCTGTACCACTTATTATGTTTATCCTGGGTAAATTACCCATCTATGAGTCATATCTGTCTACATTACCCCGCCCAGGGTTAAGAGAAGCATCACAAATAAAAAGGATCTGGAAGAAGCTTTTCGTGGTGCTCATGAAGGGGGGCAGCGGCCGGGAGCAAGTTTCAGTGACAAGCTCAGAGGGGAAATGTGCCACTTCTTACAAGCAAATCCTTTCTCCCGTTTCTAAAACGAAAATTATGATTTTGTCAAAATGTTATATAGCCTGACTGGCAAAATCAACTGAAGATGGAAATACGGTCATCTCTCGGTATCCGGAGTAGGGGGGGCAGGGGTTGGTTCCAGTACCACCAACCCCCACCCCATATACCACAATCCTCAGATGCTCAAGTGCTTTTTAGAAAATGGCCCAGTACACTCGGCCTCCATATCCGGAGCTTCGGCATTCACGGATTCAAGCAATTGCGGATGAAAAACTCGACCTGCAGTTAGTTGAACCCACAGGTGCAGAAACCCAGGAATACAGAGGGCTATGTATTTACTGAAGAAAATCTGCATATAAGTGAACCCTTGACTTTCGAACCCATTATTCAAGGGTCAACTGTAATTGGTAGCTGGTCTTCTCGACAGAAAGCGAGAGTATAAGGAAACAATGGTGTCACTGGTAGTAGGTATTTATTTCCAAGTTGGGTGGGGGGGTGGAATATGCAATTTTGACCTATAAATGTCCTTTAAGGAATCAGATTGTCAGATTTTCAAGGACTGTACTTTACTGCACTTTCAAACTGTCATCAGGTCTCATTATAGAAAAAAAAAAAAACCAAAATATTTGAATAAAATAATGACCTCAAAACGCAACTCCGAATTTTGGTTGCTTCAGTGCATAACGTCTCATGAACCGTATTTGGAAAGAAGGCAAATAGCTCTTTGATGCCTTAAAAGGCGCTGTAAATTTCTTTTGTTCGTTTACAGTAGAATGCAGATCGGAACTGGTTTCTCTTCAAAAATCCCCCATTGGGAACAGCCTACCCTTTCCACAGACTTCTGTGCACACTTACACACACCTTGGACACACAAGCTGAGCCTTCTGGGCTCCCTGTGTTCCGGAACATGCCAAAGGGACCCACACACAGAAAGGGATCTTTCTATACTTTAGTTATACACCTATTAGGACTGGATGCTTTTTTCTTCGGTGGGGGAGGGTATATTTAAGAAATTTTAAAATATCTTCAAAAAAAATCAGGCAGATCCAAAAACCATAGAATTTCATTTTTGCCATTCCTAGAGATTCATGCATTCTTAAGAATATAATGTTACTTAATTTTGTTTGTATTAGGTTTAATAGTGTCCCGCCCAAATTCATGTTTATCTGGAACCTCAGAACGTGACCTTATTTGGAAGTAGGGTCTACGCATATATGATTAGTTATGATGAGGTCATATTGGGTTAGATTGGGTTCTTATACATAGAGAGGTGAGTAGAAAAAACTCACTTCTCCTCCTGTGCATTCCTCTTTGCTCTCATACCACTACTCCACTAACAACACTTCTGACACCACGTGTGTGGGGGTTTTTTCCCCTCACCAAGCAATTCAGAGACACCAGCTGGGTGTCCTACAATTCAGTTCAATTCTGAACTAACCGGAGGTAGTGTAGACCCCACGGGTTAAAGGCATGCCAATCAAGCGTAGTAGGTCTCCAGGTTACACACAACTTCTGTCCTACTTGGTTACAAACAAGAGGTTCCCACGCCCTCCCCCGGCTCACCCCGCCCCTTTGGATTCGACTATTTGCTAGAACAGTTCTTAGAACTCAGGAAAACACTTATTTACATTTACCAGTTTATTATATAATAAAGGCTACGACAAAGGATACAGATGAACAGCCAGATGAAGAGATACACAGGCGAAGTCCGGGAGGGTCCTGACCACGGGAGCTCTTTTCCCATGGAGTTGGGGTGAGTCGTCTTCCTGATGTGTGGACGTACTCATGCCTACATGAGGAAGCCTCCATAAAAATCCCAACCCCGTGGGGTTTGGACAGCTTCCAGGTTGGTGAACCAGCCCCCATCCAGGAGCCCATCCAGAGCTGCCACATTAGAACAAAAGACATTCCTATCACTCAGGAAATTCCAAGGGTTTTAGGAGCCCGGTGTCAGGGACTGGTCAAAGCCCAAATATCTAAACAAAAGATGCTCCTGGTGCTTTTATCACTTAGGAAATGCCACGGGTTTTAGGAGCTCTGTGCTGGGAACCTAGGGCAGAGATCAACGTACATACTCTCTATTCTTTCACAAGGAGGCAGATACAGAAAGACAAGAAACAGATACACAAGGAGAAGAAGGCCATGTGATGACTGAGACAGAGACTGGAGTGAGGCAGCTACAAGCCAGGACCTCCGAGGACTGATGCCACCGCCAGAAGCTAGGAGGATGCAGGGAAGGATTCTTCCCCAGAGCCTTCAGAGGGAGCGTGGCCCTGCTGACACTTGAACTTCAGACTTGCAGCCTCCAGAACCCAAAGAGAATACAGTTCTGTTGTTTTAAGCCACCCAGTTTGTGGTAATTTGTCACGGCAGCCCCAGGAAACTCATACACTGTTAAAAACATGTCTTTAAGTGATGTGATGTATGCCTATTCCCATATTTGGACAAAGAAATGAAATCGTATGGTATGACCGAAACCATCTGAATCTTTTGTAGTGGGTGGCATCCTTGGTTACATATTAGAATCCCCGGGAGCTTTTAAAAAAAATCTCACCGGGCTTCCCTGGTGGCGCAGTGGTTGAGAGTCCGCCTGCTGATGCAGGGGACGCGGGTTCGTGCCCCGGTCCGGGAAGATCCCAC
>NC_041224.1:179065140-179101596 GCF_002837175.3 Physeter macrocephalus
CACATGCCGCGGAGCGGCTGGGCCCGTGAGCCATGGCCGCTGAGCCTGCGCGTCCGGAGCCTGTGCTCTGCAACGGGAGAGGCCACAACGGTGAGAGGCCCGCGTACTGCAAAAAAAAAAAAAAAACAAACCCACTGCCCAAACTGCACCCCAGCCCAATTAAATCAGAAACTCTGGAGGCGGGATGGAAATATCTGTGTTTTTTCACCCTCCCTGGGTAACTCCAATGTGCAGCTGAGGTCACAGGAACCACTGATCCAGGTGGTACCGCAGCTGCATGGTTTTCTAACAAAACCATGGGCTTCTGAGTTCGTTGTGTCTTGGTTTGATTTCCAGCTACTAGCTGTGTCCTTGGGCAAGTCATTTTCAATTTACTCATTCAAACTGAAAATGGGATTGTGAAGATTCATCTTTTGAAGGGTGTAAAATATTTTAAAATGCGAGGCTCAGAGTAGACATATGATAAATGCTACTTTCCTTTCATTCCTGCAACATACAGAGAGGCAATTTAGCAGGATGCATAAGAATCCAGGCTCTGGAGCAAGAATGTGGGCTACCAAATTCTGATTTCACCATTTACTGGCTATAAACCCTCCGGCACTTCTCCACACTCTTTCCTTATCTGTAAAACGGGGCCTTGGAGAGTCATCATGAAGTTTACGTGGGAGAGATAATAAGATAATTTGATCCAGCTAAAGCACTTAAAACAGTATCTGGCACATTTAAGCATTCAATAAATGTTAGCTCATACTATAGACATTATCTGATAACATTCTGCACACGCCACCTTGATAATACGGAACTTCATGTGATAAATTCCAGCATGCTTCCCTTCCCGATCAGAAGCAATGTGACATATTTGAAAGAGCTGGATGAGACCAGGTGTCAGGATACTTGAGCTCTGAGCTCAGCTGAGATACACCAAGCTTCAGGACCTAGGTCAAGTCACTTTTCCCTGCTCCCCATTCCAGGATGCAATTTAAAAGAAGGGTTTAGGGCTTCCCTGGTGGTGCAGTGGTTGAGAGTCCACCTGCCGATGCAGGGGACACGGGTTCGTGCCCCGGTCCGGGAGGATCCCACATGCCGCGGAGCGGCTGGGCCCGTGAGCCATGGCCGCTGAGCCTGTGCGTCCGGAGCCTGTGCTCCGCAACGGGAGAGGCCACATGGGTGAGAGGCCCGCGTACCGCAAATAAATAAATAAATAAATAAATAAAAGAAGGGTTTAATAAGCTGACCTCTAAGGTACCTTCTAGCATAAAAAAAAGGGGTGATCAGCTGAATATTATAAACTGATAGATGAAATTTTGAGTGTGTTCAGCAACCAACCCCAATGCTTTTATGGCATTTAAGGTTGATTCACAAAAATCTGGCATTAATAGAAAAAGAATCAAATTTCATTCTTTTTGTAGCAAAGGACAGTCCTGGGATGTTTTTCTAGATGTTTCAGGCCACAGGTACTCAAGTCTACCATGTGACATCTGCTGCAGCTGGGGGAGACATCAGCCTCACTGCACTACAGTTTAAAACTTCAAAAAGAGCCCTATGTGGGAACAGAAGCAGATACAACCTCTCTAATGGGCAAGTAGGTAATAACGCATCAACAGTCTAAAAAATACACAGCCATGACATTTCTAGGAAGCTATCCTGCAGAAGCACAATTCACATCTGCTTTTCTCATGCTTTGGGGATCAGCAATTGGACCATCTGGTCAATTCACTGAAAGGTCAGTTAAATAGGGACTCATCAACAATGGCAAAATTATACTATAAAAACTGGATTATGTTATAATCTAAAGTGTGGATTCATTCATCAGTCTTACAATGAAGGACCAAGGCCTTTCTCAGAGTCTGATCCCTGATGAGAATTCTTCGGCATCTTTCTTACATAAACCACACCTGTATGATTCATGGTCTTAATGAAGTTTGGGGTACACACTTCAAGATATTTGGGTATCAATATGAAAGTGGGCTCTTTCTTTAGTTTATCATTCTTTTTCTCAGATTGTTTACAGTTGCCTTGCCCATAACCTTATTTTATTGCAATCGTATGGTTATTTTATTGAGTCTCCCCAAAGCGTTCAGGTCTGTTTTTACACTTTTTATAGAAACAACTAACCTCTGTCTTTTTTCACTCATATTTCATTGTTTAGTATTCCAATCAACTAAGTCACAGTAACAACTGGCATAAACAGGTTTGGGAATAAACGCAATTAGCTCTTGGTAAGTGTACATTCCAAATAGTGGGAGTAGACGAAAAGTGAAAGTTCTCTGTACAGTCAGCACTGCCGAAGGTGTAGAAAACGTCAATTTAATCCAGTCAGTCAACTGTCAATTACACGGAGGAGTGGCTAAGAGATTTCTTCTATAGCCAGATATGTCTTCAAAGGTTTATGTACAAAGATGTTCAGATAGTAACTAATACAGGCAAAAAATATGGGAATAGGAACTACACAGCCATATGATGAATATATATATAATACATATGTATGTGTGTATATATATATATATACACACACAATGAAATGGTATATACTAAAACTATATTTTTTTAACTATTTTATGATATGTAAACTGATGATAACATTATCATAATGCTTATTCATTCAATAAAAATTTACTAAGCAATAGAACATTTTATAAATTTTGAAACAAAATTAGTATTTAGTATCTTCCTTATAAAATTAAAAGTGGGCCGGATCTTAGACAAATGGGACTGATGTCCTCTTGAGCCCTTCATTTATTTTCACCTTGATTTATTTGGAGCTTAGGCATTGTTTTTAAGAAAAAACATATGTCACATAGTTTCTCTGAAAACAAAATGCATTTAACCTCCATGAAAGGAGGAAGGGTTTTTCCTCCTAGTATGGCCAAGAGAGCTTCTTGTAGACCCAACCCTCCTGCAGATAACAACTATCAACTCTGAATAAAAATATAAAACAAGACTTTGGTTCACTAGAGGATGAAGAAAAGGCAGGCAGACTCTAACAGGAGTCAGCATTTGGAAGGAAAAAAATGGCATGAGATGAAATACCCGTTTTTATACCTTTTAGCCTGAGGGCAATTCAAAATTGTCACCACAGAAGTGGCTAAACCTGTAAAGGAAAACCCACAGTTTTGCTGGCCTGAAGAACAAAAGGACAGAGTTCAGGGCAACCAGGGTCACTGGAAAGTGAGGGCGTAATTCTGAAAAGGACAGAATCAGACAAGGGGCACCCCAAATTCTCTAGGTAACACCTGAACCATGTAAGAGGTGGATTCAAAGTAGCTAAGCAAAGGACAAAGAACGGAGCTAAGATTTGAGCTATTCCAAGAGAAAGAGTTCACAATTTGAGTCCAGTTAAGTTTATAGTCTGCTTTAAAAAAAAAAAAATCAACATTCTTCAGAGAAATATAACAGAATTCAGAAGGCATTCACAATGTCCAGGATACAATCCAAAAATACACAACACAGAAGAAAGAAGAAAATGTGACCTATCTTCAAGAGAAAAAACAATAGATAGAGACTAATTCCAAAATGACCTAAATATTGAAATTATAAGACAAGGATTTAAAAGCAAGGACAGAAATGAAAATATGCTCTTCACGCATGTAAAGATAGGAAATGCCAACAGATAAGTAGAAACGATAAAAAAAATAAATGAAAATTCTAGGGCAGAGCATCAGTATACAATATACAATACATGAAATTTTAAATCCCCGTATATGCTTAACAGCATAATGGATGCAACAGAGGAACGAGTCAGTGAGCTTGAAGATAGGCCAACAGAAATTATCCAATCTGATAAATACAAAGAAAAAAACTAGAAAAAAAATTAAAAGAGCCTCAGGAACCTATAATTCAGTATCTACTATAAGTGTAATTGGTGGAATGAGGAGGAAAGAGAGAATAGGATAGAAAACATTTGAAAAAATAATGGCAAAAAAATTTCCCAAATTTGATGAAAGACTTAAATTTTCCAATAAGAAAACCAGAGAACCTCAAGAAGAAAAACTACAAAGAAAACCACACCCAGAGCCTAAACAGTGCCTGGCACATAGTAGGTGCTCAACAAATATTTGTTAAATGAATAAATGAATGATTAAAAAAGGTCAGAGAATGAACCTTACTCCAAAGCCAATGGGCAATCCAGAACTCTAATGCCAATCAGCAATCCACTAGGCTTCAAAGATTATGCTCCCTAATGGTGATTATTCTGTAATAAAATCATTTTTACATTCTAAAAATAAAAAAAACCACACCCGGGCTCCCATAGTCAAACAGTTCCAAATAAAAGATAAACAGAAAAATCTTGAAATCAACCAGAGAAAAACGAAACATTGCATACAGAAGAACAATTCAAATGACCTCTAGTTTATGATGACAGAAGGCCAAAATACACTAGAACAACATCTTTAAAGTTCTAAATTTTTTTTTTTTCAGTACACGGGCCTCTCACTGTTGTGGCCTCTCCCGTTGCGGAGCACAGGCTCCGGATGCACAGACTCAGCGGCCATGGCTCACGGGCCTAGCCACCCCGCGGCATGTGGGATCTTCCCGGACCGGGGCACGAATCCGTGTCCCCTGCATCAGCAGGCGGACTTTCAACCACTGCACCACCAGGGCAGCCTGCCCTAAATTTTAAAAATCTTTAAAACCTGTTAACTCAGAATTTTATGTCCAGCTGACTATATCCTTACAGAATTAAGACAAAATAAAAACAGTTTAGGTAAAAGATAACTGAGAATTCATTGACAGCAAATCTGTACTAGAGGGATCTTCCCGGACCGGGGCACGAATCCGTGTCCCCTGCATCAGCAGGCGGACTTTCAACCACTGCACCACCAGGGAAGCCTGCCCTAAATTTTAAAAATCTTTAAAACCTGTTAACTCAGAATTTTATGTCCAGCTGACTATATCCTTACAGAATTAAGACAAAATAAAAACAGTTTAGGTAAAAGATAACTGAGAATTCATTGACAGCAAATCTGTACTAGAAAATGCTATAGGTAGTTCTTCATTCTGAAGGGAAATAATACCACGTGGAAATTCAGATCTTCTGGGGAAAAAATGGAAACTATGAGAAATGATGAACATGTGAAATAGCTGGATAATGATAAAAATATTTTCTTACTTTGTTTAAAAATACTTATAACTATTTTTTTGAATTTTTGAACTTTATTTTATTTATTTTTTTATACAGCAGGTTCTTATTAGTTATCTATTTTATACATATTAGTATATATATATGTCAATCCCAATCTCCCAATTCATCCCACCACCACACCCCCACCACTTTCCCCACTTGGTGTCCATACGTTTGTTCTCTACATCTGTGTCTCTATTTCTTCCCTGAAAACCAGTTCATCTGTACCATTTTTCTAGGTTCCACATATATGCATTAATATATGATATTTGTTTTTCTCTTTCTGACTTATTTCACTGTGTATGACAGTCTCTAGATCCATCCATGTCTCTACAAATGATTGCTGGGTCATATGGTAATTCTATTTTTAGTTTTTTAAGGAACCTCCATACTGTTCTCCAAAGTGGCTGTATCAATTTACATTCCCACCAACAGTGCAAGAGGGTTCCCTTTGCTCTGCACCCTCTCCAGAATACTTATAACTATTTAAGTGAAAATTATAACATTGTCTGGATGGCTTTACAATGTAGATATAATACATATAATAACTATAGCATAAAGGGAAAGGAGAAGTAAATAAATTAATGCAGTTGCAAAGTTTCTACATTTTACATAGTGAGCTACAATATTAATACTAAATAGACTGTGATAAGTTAAGGATATATATTGTGATGTTTATAGAGAAATCACTAAAAAATTCAAAGAGGAGCCAAAAACATATGGGACAGATAGAAAACCAATCATAAAATGGTACACCTAAATCCAATTATATTTTTAAAAGTACATAAATGTTAATTGACCAAATACACTGATTGAAAGGCAGAGGTCATAAGAATGGATTATAAAACAAAAAAGCTGGACCTAACTTTATGCTGTCTACAGAAGAGGCACATTTTAAATATAAAGATACAAATAGATTAAGAGTAAATGAGTAGAAAAATATATATCATGAAAACAATAAGCATGAGAAGGCTAGAGGAAAGGTATGAATATCAGATAAAATAGACTTCAAGAGTGGAATATTGACAGAGATAAGAAGGGATATTTCTTAATGATACAAGCATAAATCCATCATAACAAATAACAATCCATAAGTGTATATGCACCTAACAGCAGATCTTCAAGTATGTGAAGCAAATATTGACAGAATTAAAGAGAGAAATAGACAATTCTACAATCATAGTTGGAGATTTTAACACCCCCTCACTCATCTATTAATAGAACAACTAAACCAAAAAAAATCAGTAAATACATAGATGATTTGAACAATACTATCAACCAACTTGACCTAACTGATATTGATAGAATACTACATCTAAAACCTAGAGAATATTCTTTCTATTCAAATTCACATTATATATACATCAAAAGGTAAAACAGCTTCACTTGAATCATACAAAGTATAATCTTTGACCACAATGAAATTAGGAATCAGTAATAAAATATTAGAAAATCCCAAATATTTCAAAATCAAACACAATTCTAAACAATTCATGGGTTAAGGAATAAGTCACAAGAGAAATCAGAAAATATTTGAACTGAATGATACTAGAAATGCATATCAAAATTTGTGGTATTGACCTAGAGCAGAGCTTAGAAGGAAATTAATAGCTTTACATGCTTATAATAGTTGATAGAGAGATCTAAAATCAATGATCCAAGATTCCAACTTAAGACACTAGGAAAAGAGGAGCAAAGGAAACCCAAAGTAAGTAGATAGAAGGGAATAGTAAACATAAGAACAGAAATCAGTGCAATATAAAACAAAAAAGTACAGAACAATCAATGTAACCAAAAGCTTGTTCTCTGAAAGATAAATGTGAGTGATATACATCTAGCTATTCTGATCAAGATAATAAAGAAAGAAAGCACAAATTAGCAATATCAAGGGCAAGACAGGGGACATCACTACAGATCCTACAGATATTAAAGAGATAATGCCAACTTTAACAAATTTGACAATTTAGATAAAATGGACAAATTCTTTAGAACAGAATTATCTCAATTGTCATATATCTATAAAAGAAATTACTTTCTTTACCAAGCACATGCCCACAAAGAAAACTGCTGACCCAGATATCTTCACTAGTTAATTATGTCAACATTTAAGGAAGTAATAGTACCAACTGCATACAAACTCTTTCTTAAAATAGAGGAGGAAACACCTGGCTTGTTGTATGAGGCCACTGAGACCCCAGAATCAAAGCCTGACAGGGACATTACAAAATATAATTATGGATCAGTATCACTCATGAACATAAATACAAAAATTCTTAACAAAATATTAGTAAACAGAATACAGAAAAATATTAAAAAGGATAGTATATTATGAACAAGTAGGGGTTACCCCAGAAATTTAAGTTTGATTTAACATTCAAAAATCAAGCAACATAATTCACAGTATTAACGGACTAAAGGAGATAAACCACGTGATCATTTTAATAAATGCATAAAAAGCATTTAACAAAACTCACAACTTATTCATGATAAAAACTAGAAATAACATCAGACATATAACTAATACAATATCTAATGATGAAAGACTGAAATTGTCCCTACTAACGTTGGAAACAAGGTGAGAATGGACATTCTTACTCAGCATTGCACTGGAGGTTCTAGCCAGTACAATAAGCCAATAAAAATAAACAAAAATTAAACAAATAAATGTCATCCAGGTTGGAAAGTAAGAAGTAAAAATGTCTCTATTTTCAGATGACATGATTGCTTACATAGAAAATCTGAAGGAATCAACAAAACAACTACCAGTCAGAACTAATTAGTGAATTTAGCAAGGTCAAAGGATAGAAGGTAAACTTACAAAAGTCAATTGCAGCAAACAATTGAAAATTTTTTCAAAATAATTTCACTTATAATATCATTTTTAAAAAGCATGAAATACTTAGGGATAAATTTAACAAAGTACGCACAAGACCAGTGCACAGAAAACCACAAAACATTTTGAGAGGAACTGAAGAAGGCATACATAAATGGAGAGATATACCATGATAATGGATCAAAAGACTAATCACTATTAAGATGTCAGTTCTGGGGGCTTCCCTGGTGGCGCAGTGGTTGCGCGTCCGCCTGCCGATGCAGGGGAACCGGGTTCGCGCCCCGGTCTGGGAGGATCCCACATGCCGCGGACCAGCTGGGCCCGTGAGCCATGGCCACTGAGCCTGCGCGTCCGGAGCCTGTGCTCCCCAACGGGAGAGCCCACAACAGAGGGAGGCCCGCATACCACAAAAAAAAAAAAAAAAAAAGATGTCAGTTCTGGCCAAACTGATCTCTAGATTGAAAGAGATCTCAATTACAAAGCCAGTGCCTCTTTTTGGTAGAAATTGATAAGCATATTCTAAAGTGTATATGGAAATGCAAAGGACCTACAACTGCACTGTACATGATGGTAGTTACCAACCATGTGTGGCTTCTTAAATTTATATTTACATTAATTAACATTGAATAAAATTAAAAATTGAGTTCCTTAGTTGCACTAACCATACTTCAAGGGCTGAATACTCACATACGGTTAGTGGTCACCTTTCCTAAACAGTGCAGGTATATATTTTTATCATTGCATGAAGCTCTATTAGACAGCACTGACCTTGAATAGCCAAAGCAACCTTGAAAAAACCTTTAACAAAATTAGAGGACATACTACCTGACTTCAAAACTTACTATAAGCTACAGTAATTCAGAAATTGTGGTATTTGCATAGGAAAACACAGGAGAATATGCTCACGGCTTGAGGATAGGCAAAGGTTTTTTAAACAAGTCACATAAGGCAGTAACTATAAAAAATCATGAAAACTAAATGTTTCTGTTCATCAAAAGGTGTCATAAGGAAAATTAATAGGGAAGCCACCATATGAGAAAAACTATGTGCAAAACAAACATCAGACACAGGACTGGTATCCAGGATATACAAAGAACCCCTACAACTTAGCAAGTATAATGAAAGCACAAACAATCCCTCTCCTCAAAAAGGGAGGGGGGCAAATAATTTAAAAAGAGACTTTTCAAAAGAAGATATGATGTCCAATAAGCACAAGAAAAAGTACACAACATTATGAGAAATCAGGGACACGTAAGTTAAAACCACAGTGGTATACCACTACACGTCACCTCTCCTAGAATAGCAAAAATTAAAAAAGAATGAAAACATCAAATGTTGGTGAGGATTCAATGCAACGGGAATGCTCATATATTGTTGGTGAGAATGAGCCACTACTCATAGTGGCTGTAATGAGACAGCCACTTAGGAAAAATATCAATACCTGGAAGTTTCTTATAAAAGTAATCATACGCCTATCCTATGACTTAGCAACTCCACAACTAGGTATTTACCTAAGGGAAATAAAAACATATGTTCATTCACAAAAAGACTTATTCAAAAAATGTTTATAGCAGGTTTACTCACAATCACCTAAAACTAGCAACTGTTCCTGTGTCCATCAACTGAAAAATGGTTAAACAAATTGTGATATATTCACAGAACAGAATAACATGCAACAACAAAAGGGACCAACTACTGACACACACAACAATGTGGGATAGATTGCAAAAATATTATGCTGAGTGAAAGAAACCAAACAAAAAAGAGAGCATACACAGTAGGATTCTATTTACATGAAACTGTAGGGCAGACAACATTAATCTATAGTGTAAGAAGCATCAGAAGAGTTTTTTGCCTCTGGGGGGTTTGAGGGTCGGGGGACTGACTGGGAAGTAGCATGAGGAGACTTTCTAGGGTAATGATGATAATGTTCTCTATCTGGGCAGAGTATGAATGTGTCAAAACTCAGTGTATTTGTTTTCTACTGAGTCATAAGAAATGACCATAAACTGGAAGATTAAAACCACACATGTATTAACTCATAGTTTTTGTTAGTCAGAAGTCCACATGAGACTTAAGTGGGTCCTCTTCTCAGGATCTCACGAGGCTGCAATCAATGTGACAGCTAGGCTGTGTTCTCATCTGAAGGTTTGACTGGGAATCTACTTCCAAGCTCATCAGGGTTGCTGCCAGAGTTCATTGCCTTGCAGCTATTAGTCCAAGAGCCCCAGCTTTTGCTGGCTATCATCGGCAGACTGCTTTCAGGTCCTGGATCCCCTCCACAGCCCCTCGTCATGTAGGATTCTCCAACATGGCCACTTATTTCATCATGCTCATGAGAAGAGTCTCTGGTCCTCTCTGCTAGCAAGATGGAGATGCTGAGGGCCAACCTGTTTATGCCTTCTAGAGGTCGTCTGGTTTGATGGAGAGGATCTGTGAGGCATACCCCTTCCAAAAATCCCTTCATGGGACTGAATTATCTGACCTTTTAATCTTTCAGATTTTAGCAAAAGGTTATGTAGTCACAACTTCAGATTTTTCTCTAGACCACACTGTCTTAATCTGAGCACCTGCTGTCCTCTGGAAAGGCTTAGAATTTTCAAAAATCACCCAGTCCTACTCCCTTTTTGTTTAACAGTTCTTCCATCAATTTAGTAATCTCTTTCCTTTCACACTTTACTATATGTGTTTCCCAGCGGAAACCAAGGAATACCTTCAATACTTTGCTCGGATTGTCCTTAGCGACATAACCAAGTTCTTCACCTACAAGTCCTGCTTTCCACACCAGCATGGGAGACAATATCACTTAACTTTCTGCTACTCCATGTCAAGGACTCTCCCTTCCTCCAGTTTCCAGACACATATTGCCCACTTCCTATGAGCCGTCACCAGCAGTATCCCTGAAACCCAGATTTCTACTATTCACAGTCTTTTCAGGAAGACTTGGGCTTTCTCTCTCATGCTCCTCTGCCCACCAGTGAGTTCCTAAACCACTGCACATTTTTAGGTATTTGTTACAACAGCACCCCACCTCCAGGTACTAATACCTGTATTTGTTTTCAATGCTGCAAAACAATTTCCAACAAATTCAGCAACTTAACACACATAAACTATCTCATAGTCTCTGTAGGTCAGAATTCTGGGCATGACTTAGCTGAGTCCTCTGTTCAGGGTCCTATAAGACCGTTGTGCTCATCCAGATGTTCAACTGGGGAAGAAACTACTTCCAGGTTCATGCCCATAGCTGTCTGGAGAATTGTTTCCGTGCTGTGTGGCTGAGGGCCCAGGCTTTTTGCAGGCTCTCAGTTCCTAGATGCCACCCATACTTCTTTGTCACGTGAGCTTCTCCAATATGGTCACTCACTTCATCAAGCCCACCAGAAGTCTCTAGGTCCAGCCTACTAGTAATATGGAGCCTTAAATAATATAACAATCACAGGAGTGACATCTTAAAATCTTTGCCATTTACCATTGGTTATAAGCAAGTTACAGGGGATTATGCAGGGTGTGAGTACCAGGTGAGTATCATCGGGGGTCACCTCAGTGTATATCCACCACACTCAGGGAATGAACACTCAAGATTTGGGACTTTTACATCAAAAGGAAACATAGATTGAACTCTAGATATGCATGCTAAATTGCTGAAATGCATCAATGAAATAAGATGGATTGATGGGAGAGAGGCATAAATACATGGAAAATATACAATAAAGCAAGTATAGGAAAATGTTAATAGCAAAATCTAGGGGTGGGTACATGCGTGTTCACTGAAAAAGTTTGCTATACATTTGAAATTTTCATAATATTAGAAAAATAAATGTATACTTACTACAAAGAGCATAGACATGGCGGTTATCATTGAGTAATGAGAATGAATAGTATCTATTTCTTTATACTTTTCAGCATTTTTTCATTTACTACGATAAGCATGAATTTTGTGTATCATCAGGAGTTGGGAAAATTTATTTAATTTTTAAGTAACTAATGGATCAAGCCAAAGCTCTCTCTAGCCCAGCACCGGGTCTCTTAACAGCATCACTGCCATCCCAGACATCAGTCTCCACGAGATTGGGATGTGACACCCCACCCCAAACAACCTTGAACTTCCCTAAGAGCCAGCTATGGATTGATCATTCATGAATTCATCTAAAACCTCTGAAGTCTCATGCTTTCAGAATGCATCATCCTTTGGGCCTAACAGTTGCATAATACCACCAGAGGTTAGGTACAACTGTTCTCCTTTTTCTATGTCCTGAAACTGTCTTAGTTCTCTCTAGTTCTAATATTTGTGAATTTGGTAGATAAATCTAAGTCCATCTAATCTTGGTGATTCAGTTCTGCCATAAAAACGAACACTCTGTAAAACTGGAGTGCTTAGGGCTAAATAAACAAATTCCCTAGCAGTACCTATTAGTGTCATGCTTTGTAGGTAAATTAATTAGTCAGTATTATTTAAACCATGTCATGTCACAGCCAAAAAAAACAACAGATGTTTGAGGAATGAAGCGACTGGTGTATACAGGCCTAGACATGACCTTTTTCATTTTCTTTTTTACAAGAGGAAATGGTTCTGTCCAGCCAAGCACATTATTAAGGCATTCATATTTAATAAGTGGGTCCTGACAAATGGAAGAAAGCTTCAACGCTACTGACTGGCTGTTAATGGATTCTCTATGCTTTCCCCCAAATCATTTGATCTCTAAGAATTAGTTACTTCCTCTGTGTTAAGTCTGTGCTAGAGGCAAGAATATAGAAAAGGAGAGAGAGTAAATACACAAAATCATTAACAAATAATACAATACAGTACATAACACGCTAAAGTAACTTACAATTTAACTCAGCATTTGTTAAGCTAGACACTGGAAGCACAAATTAAGATATCAGTCCTGCCTTAAAGAGCTCGTGGCGCTAAGCAGAAGGTAGCAGGGATGCAGGCCCTCAGTAACTGTTTGCTAAACTGAATCAGACCTAGAAGAGTCAATGAGTTTACGGAGATGGTAAAAATTAGTGGTCAAGAAAGCTAAGATCCTTAAATGATGAGTTGGGTTTGGATAGGCATAAATAAAACAAAAGAATAGCCTTAAATATCATCTTTAATTTGGGAGAAAAACAACAGCAACAACAATGATATTGTTTGAGGTTTTAACAATAACCTGGCTGCCCCTGGGATGGAGAATAAACTCACACTATAGCATGAGGCTTTGCGGGGGATAATGTCTCTTAGGATGTGGCAAATAGGATGAGGATAAAGGATAAGTAAACCATCAACGATTTCTACACTCTCAACCAGTGTTCTCAGTGAAAGTCTGGGAGGCATTGTGGAAAAGTAGGGGGGAACAATTTTGCAAACAATGTTGCTTGGGAGGGGCTATTTGAATTTTTAACAACCCTGTTGATATAAAATGGACATACAATAAACTGCACAATTTGAGATATATAGATATACATAGATATGCACACACACACACCTGTGAAACCATCACCACAATCAAGATAATAAAAATCTTCATCACCGCCCCCCCACGAAAGTTGCCTTGTGTCCCTTTGTAATGCCTCTGTGCCACCCCTCTCTTCCACCATCCTTAGGCAACCACTAATCTGCTTTCTGTCACTGTAGATTGGTTTGTATTTTCTAGAACTTCACGTAAATGAACTCATACTATATGTACTCTGCCTGGCTTCTTTCACTCAGTATAATTAACCTGGAATTCATCCATGTTGTAGCACGTGTTAATAGTCCATTTCTATCTATTGATGCGTATTATTCCATTGTACGGATATACCACAGTTCATCCATTCACCTGTGAAGAGACATTTGGGTTGTTTCTAAATATAGGAAATCACAAATAAAGCTGCTATGAACATTTGTGTACAAGTCTTTGTATGGACATATGTCCATACAGATGTCATTTCTCTTGGGTGGAGTGGAACAGCTGTCTGTTTCCTTTCCAAAGTGGCTTCCTCATTTTACATTCCCGTTTGCAGTGTATGAGAGTTCCAGATGCTCCACATCCTTGCCAACACTTGCTATGGTCAGTCTTTTTAATTTATCCATTTTAACAGATGTGTAGCTGTAGCTCATTATGTTTTTAATTTACAGTTCCCTAATGACTAATGAGGTTGAGTATCTTTTCATGTCCCTATTTGCCATCCATATATCTTCTTTAGTCAAGTATCTGTTCCTGTGCTTGCCTAATTTTTAACTAGATTATTTGTTTTCTTATCACTGAGTTTTTAAAGTTCTTTATACACTCTGGCTACATCTTTTATCAGCTACATGATTTACAAACACTTTCTCCAGCCTTCTCACTCTCCTAAAAATGTCTCTTGAAGAGCACAAGTGTTTAATTTTGATGAAATCCAATTTATCAATTTGTTCTTTGATGGATCATGCTTTTGTTGTTGGATCTAAGGAATCTTTACCTAATCCAAGGTCACAAAAGTTTTCTCCTACTTTTTATCTACAAATTCTATAGCTTTAGTTTTATGATTAGGACTAGGATCCACTTTGAGTTAATTTTTTGTACATGCTTGTTTCAAAGTCCTAGCACCAACTGTTGAAAAGATTATCCTTTCTCCACTGACAGGCCTTTGAACCTCTGTGGAGTTTTCCATATGTGGGTTTATTTCTAAACTATATTCTTTTCCACTGATGTATTTGTCTACTTTTAAGCCAATACTGCACTGCCTTCATTGCTGTCATTTTATAATATCTTGAAATCAAATAATGTTTATCTTCATTTTCAAAGTCATTTTGGCTATTCTAGGTCCTTTACATTTCCATAGGAATCTTAGAATCAGTTTGTCAAGTGCTACAAAAGAACTTGCTGAGATTTTTTTGATTGGGATTGCATTTAATCCAAAAGGTAATTTGGGGAGAATTCAAAGGTGAATGATTGACTCTTCTGACCCATGGACAGTGTATGTCTCCATTCCTTTAAGTCTTCCTTGATGTCTTTCAGCAATGTTGCAGTTTTTGGTGTACAGAACCTGCACATCTTTTGTCAAATTTATCCTTAATATATTTCATATTTTTCATGGTATTATAAAAATATTTCTAAATTTTGACTTATGAGTTTTCATTGTTAATATATAGAAATGCAATTGATTATTATGTATTTATTTTGTATCCTTACAACCTTACTAAACTAACTTATTAGTTCTAGGAGCTTTTTTGTAGATCCCATCAGATTTTTAAGGGACAATCACATCATTTGTCAGTAAGATCAGTTTTACTTCTTCTTTTCCAAACTAGTTGCCTTTTATTTAATTTTCTTCCCTGACTGCCCTGGCTAGAGCTCCAGTACAAGAATGAATAGAAGTAGTGACTAGAACGCATCCTTGTCTTGTTCCTGATCTTATAGTAAAAGCATTCAGTTTTCGAAGCTGAAGGTTTTTTGCAGATGCCCTATATAACACTGAGGAAATCCCTTCAATTCCTAGATTGCCGAGAATTTTTATAAGGAATGGATATTGAATTTTGTTAAACGCTTTTTGAAAAGAGAGGAGGAGGGCCTCTACTGAAATGACCATGTGTTTTTTCTTTCTCAGTTGTTAATATAATGTATTACATTGATTTTCTAAGATTAAATCAAACAATGCATTCCTGGGATAAACCACACAGTGGTCATTATGTGTTATCCTTTTCACATAGTGTTTGAACAATTCGCTAAACTTTTGTTTAGAATTTTTGCATCTATGTTCATGAAGGATGTTGGTCTATAATTCTCTTTTTTTGTAATGTATTTTTCTTGTGTTGGTATCAAGGTAGTACGGGCCTCGTAAAATGAGTTGGGGAGTAGCCCCTCCCCTCCCATTTAAAAAAAAATGTTTGTGTAAAACTGGTATTATTTCTTCTTTAAATGTTTGGTAAAATTGACCAGTAAAACCATTTCAGCTTGACATTTTCTTCATGGAAAGGTATGTAACTACAAATTCAATTTCTGTAATAGATAATAGGGTTATTTAATTAATTAGTGAGCACTGGTAACTGGTATCTTTCAGAGCATTTGTTCATTTCATCGAGTTGCAAATTTATTGGCATAAAGTTTTTCATATTAGTCTCTTATTATGTTTTAAATGACTGTACGATCTATAATGATGTCACCTCACTTATTTCTGATATTGGTTATTGTTTCTTCTCTCTTTTTTGCCTCATCAGTCTACATCATGGCTTATCAGTTTTATTGATTTATTCAAAGAACTAGCTTTTGGTTTTATTGATTTTCTCTATTGTCTTTTGCAGTCTTTTTTGTTGATTCCCATTCTGATCTTTTTTTTTTTTTAACATCTTTATTGGAGTAAAACTGTTTTACAATAGTGTGTTAGTTTCTCCTTTACAACAAAGTGAATCAGTTATACATATACATATGTTCCCATATCTCTTCCCATCTTTTTATTTCCTTCTTTCTACTTAATTTCACCTTCTTTTTCATGTTTCTTAAGGCAAAACCTGAGGTCATTGGTTTGAGATCTTCCTTCTTCTCTAAGACAGGAGTTTCATGCAACATTTCCCCTTTACTACTTGATTAGTGGTGTCCCCACAAATTCTGATATGCAGTATTTTAATTTTACTTCAGTTCAAAATACTTTCTAAGTTCCATTTTTACTTTTTCTTTGCCTCATGGGTTATTCAAAAGTGTGTTATTTCGTTTCCAAATATTTGGGCATTATCCAGGTGTCTTTCTGTTGCTGACTTCTAACACTCTTCATTAATTTGAAACTTCTTTAATTTATTGAGACTTGTTTATGGCCCAGAACATGACCTACCTTAGTAAATATGTCCAATACAAAGAACGCACATTCTTGTATTTTTGGATGGAATGTTCTATAAATGTCAATGAGGTCAAGTTGTCCAAGTCTTATCAATTATTTAGAAAGGTGTATTAAAATCCTTGACCATGATTGTGGGTTTTTCTATTTCTCCTTGTGGGTCTATCAGATGTTGCTTCATTTGTTTTGAGTCCTATTATTAGGTGCATAAATTGTTAAGATGTCCTCTTGCTGAACTGACTTCTTTCACTGTGAAATGACCTTCTTTATCCCTAGTAATAGTCTTTACTCTGAAATCTACTTTGTCTGACATTAATATAGCCACTCCAATTTTTTTGTTATTATTATCACGGTAAATCTTTTTCCATCTCTTTGTGTTTTCATCTTTAAGGTGTATTTTGTTTTATTTTATTTTTTGTAGGTAGCATAGAGTATTGCTTTTTAAATCCAATCTAACAATCTCTGCCTTTTAATTGGGGCATTTTCACCATTTACATTTTATGTGATTATTGGTATGGCTAGTTTAAATCTATAGACTTATTTGCGTTCTATTCATTTCATCTATTCTTTGTTCTTTTTTCCTTTATTTTTTCTCTCATTTTGAATTAATTGTACTTTTTTGTACTTCTGTTTTATCTCTTTTGTTAGCTTATGTCTTTGTTTTGCTATGCTAGCAATGGCTTTGGGACTTACAGTACACATTTTTTTACTTATCACTACCTTCAGCAGATATTATATGACTCTGCATAGAGAATACAAACCTTAAAATAGTAAACTTCCATTCTTCCCCTCTTGACCTTTACGCTATTGTTGTCATTCATTTTACTTTTACATATGGTATAAAACAGTACATTATTATTTTTTAAAGTCAGCTATCTTTCAAAGAGATCTAAATAATAAGAAAATTATCTTAAATATTTGTCCATGTAGTTAGCATTTCCAGTGCTATTCATTCCCATATGTAATCCATATTTCTATATGGTTTCAATAGCCTTCTGCCTGAAAGACTTCTTGTAACCTTTCTTACAATGCAGGTCTATTGGTGATGAATTCTTTCAGTTTTTGAATGTGTTTGTATTTATCTGACTTTAGAATGTAACTAGACATATGCCCAGACAAAACTGTAATTCGAAAAGATACACGCACCCTATATTCATAGCAGCACTATTTACAATAGCTAAGACATGGAAACTACCTAAATTGTCCATCGACAGATGAATGGATAAAGATGTGGTATGTATGTATGTGTGTGTGTGTGTGTGTGTGTGTGTATTTATATATAAATATATATATATTTAAATATATATATATATATATAATGGAACACTACTCAGCCATAAAAAAGAATGAAATAATGCCATTTGCAGCAACTATGGATGGACCTTGAGATTATCATACTAAGCGAAGTAAGTCAGAAAGAGAAAGATAAATACCATATGATATCACTTGTATGTGGAATCTAAAATATGGCACATAGGAACATATCTACCAAACAGAAACAGACTCACAGATACAGGGAACAGGCTTGTGGTTGCCAGGGGAGAGGGAGGGTGGGGGAGGGATGGGTTGGGAATTTGGGATTAGCAGATGCAAACTAGTATATATAGGATGGATAAACAACAAGGTTCTACTGTATGGCACAGGGAACTATATTCAATATCCTGTGATAAACCATAATGCAAAAGAATGTGAAAAAGAACGTATGTATAACTGAGTCACTATGCTGTATAGCAGAAATTGACACAACGTTGTAAATCAAAAACTGAATCACTTTGCTGTACAGCAGAAATTAACACAACATTGTAAATAAACTATACTTCAATAAAAATTTTTAGTACGAAAATATAATTATTCTAAGCAAAAATATTAAAATTAAAATTAAAAAAAGAATGTAACTAGAATTAAAACTTTATAATTCTATGAATAAACACAAAGGGTTTGGGGGGTACAGTTTTAATGTAAAATTAATTCTCTAAGAATCTGACTGCTACGTCAACACAGGTAAAATATTACTTTTTGTTTTTCTGAACTCAGCCAGGAATCGATGGCCATTTCAGGAATCATGTTACAACGGCAACGCCATCACGGTTTGTGATTCAGCCTCACTCTAGCAGCCTGCACTTGAAGCAGATGAGTCCGTGGTGATTCTAGGTAACTTCTACTGCATCAGTACAACTTCAAGGGTAGTTGACCTCTAGCATTTGCACATCATTTGCTTACTTTCCTATTTTTCCTTTTGTATTACGATTAAGGTATTAACGTTTTTCTTTTTAATTTTATGCATAGTAGTTCCTATAACCTATGACTTTCAAAGAAAACAAAGAATGGGTATCAGTTTTCTATTGGTGCATAAAAACTATATGGTATCAGTGGCTTTAAACGATAATCATTTCTTGCTCATGATTCCGTGGGTTGGCAATTGGGGCAGGGCCCAGCCGGGATGGCTCCCCTCTGCTCCACAGCACGCTGGCAGAGTGCAATCTGCCTTTGGAACTAGTTGGCCAATTAGCCCGGGACTGGAGGTCACGATAGCCCCGCGTTTGGCAGTTGGCTAGGATTGTCAGCCTGAGCACCTAGCTCTCCTTCCTGTGGCCTCTCCAGGTGGCTAGCTCAGGCTTCCTCACATGGTCACTTGATTCCAAGAGGGAGAAGGTAGAAGCTGCAAAGCCTTTTGAAGCCTTGGCTCTGAAGTCACCCAGTATCACTTCCACGGCATGCTGTTGTTGGTCATAGTTAGTCACAAGACCAGCCGGGATGCAAGGGGGTGGAATAACAGACACAACTTCTTGATGAGAGGAGTGGTAACACCACATTGCAAAGGGAGAGCCTTCACGGATGGAGGGAATTTGAGCCATATTTTGTAACTTAGCACAGAGCATTACAAAATATGTGTTATAAAAGGGACCTCAGGTCTGTTACCATGGAGAACCACCGCTGTAAACAACATTTTCTCCGTTTCACCCCTCACCTGTCCCAAAGGACACACACCCTTTCTCAATTCCTCCTGCAAACAAATAAGAAAAAATTCTCTGTGTCCTCAAAAGACCCTTACCTCCACTGGTGATGGCAATGGTCTGCTAAGGAGCAGGGCAACCTTTGTCTGCACCAGTTAGCGTTCTGCATTGAGCACTTCTTAACCTGTCAAAAAGACACAAAGTTAAATGGGGATCAGGACATTACCTTTTTCTTGCTTTGTTTGGTTTTTCTAGAAATAGATGAGCCAGGACCCTGATAGCCTATAGCAAATTTTCCCGTAAGAGGTCTTTATTATTGGATGGCTGGAAAATTAATTTGAGAACTGAAAAATGGATTAGATAAGTGACACAATTCTGTTGCACTGGGTGCCACACAGACTTGACCCTGACATTCAGCCAGTGGAACCCCCAGATCCTTCCTCCTGCATTAGGGAAAGCCAGAGACTGGCACCCAGGACAGCAGAGGGCCTGGTCAATGAACACGATGCCTGACCCAAGGGATGGGCTTGGTCTGGGGAAGTTCTGGACATTGTGTGCCATGCTATGAGCAGCTGTAGAACTTTGAACTCCTCCAAAAGGACAAACTGACCAGACCCAGATTTTCCTAGCCTGGCCTTTCCTGATACACTTTTCTCACAACCGTGGGTTACAGTACGCACAGCAAGAGTGGGTACCAATCACAATGAAAACCAACAGACCTCACGCTCAGCGGGCACAAAGTCTCAGTGGTTTTAATTATTTATGCCCAGGGTGGGGGGGGGGGGGCTGGGCACGCCGAGAGTCAGGGTATTTTCTTTTCATTCAGGAAAGTTCCCCTCCCGCTACTGTAATAGCAACAGTCATTTCTGTTCGCATTCACTCCTAGGGAACCTCTCCTCGACTGCCTCCCGACAGGTCCTAGACGGGCAAAATGACTTCAAACCCACACGGAGCCTGCAAAATACCGAACAAAGGCAAGTTCATGATCCGTAGTAACCTCGGTGCTCCTGACAACGCTTGCTGGCCCAGCAAGCATGCCAACCAGCCAGAGGCCTGGGGACAGTCTTCCTCGAGACAGCAATCCCATTTGGCTGAACTAGGGCCCAACCTATTCCAAGAAATAAGTGTGAAATCCTACCAGGCAACGGACAACAGATAGGCTTTCTTGCCGGATTCCACGTGAGGTGACATTTGGGTGGTCCTCATGGCCTATAAAAAGCTGAAATGGTGGCAGCATATAATTATATAAAAAGAAGTAGAGAACCCCCCCACACACACCCAAGAAAAACAGCGTACTCCAAATCCTTGGATCTTCCATTGGAATTAACTTAGGGGAACAATTAGGCCTCATTTCATCCCCCAAGAGTGGAGACCTCTATTAGGGAATCGGAGCTCCGTGCAGCAGACTTGACTAGTAACCCCCCCAGAGGCCTTCGCCAGGTCAGCGTGCCTGTCTCAGCTCTGTGAGCGTTGGGTGCTCCTAGCTGTCTCCTTCACAGGGTTTCCTCTCTCCGTCCCGCAGGAGCCACGCCCCTGAGAGGCCATAACGCCCCTCCCACAGGGGCGGTCCAAAGACAGAGGATAACAAGAGCCGTCCCGCCTGCCTCAAGGTAAGACCAACTCTGGGAGGCAATCCGTGCTCACCGAGCAGGGATGCTCCCCAGATGTTAAACAGAACCACGCAGCTGCCCTCGTGCTGATAGCTTTCCAGGCGTCACAGCTAATGTGTTTACTATTCCACTTGACCATGACTTTAAAGATAGAAGCACCCTAACGTTTAATGTTTGCTGAATATTCCCTACAGCAGGAACTTTCCAGTTTTTTGACAACCACCCAAAATAAATAAGTATACTATTCATGGTAATCTAGTACATACATGCATGTGTGTGGGTGTGTGTGTATTCATCTGAGACATACATTCACGACACAGTACTTACCTTTACTACTAGTGTTTTCTATTGCGATTTTAAAATGTTGGTCACAACTCACTAAACTGGCTTTACTAAACCCCTGGTGTGTGTGATACACGGTTTGAGAGTCACTGCCCTGCAACTCCTAGCAAAGTGCCTCATACATAAGAGGCACTTAATAATATTTGATGAGTGATTTAGTGATTGGCTGGTTACGAGAATGTCCAAGTCACACTCTGGAAGGGCCTGGATCTTTGGCTCTGGGTCACTGGATCTTTTTAATTTGTTAGACTTAGCGGCAAGTTATATGATTTACCTCCACAAATGGTGAGGTCTCTCAAAGGGGCCCGGGGAGGAGGGGGAATCGATCCAAAGGTACCACTGATGCTGTGTTTATCCAAGTCCTTGGGCTCCTAAACAAATCCTGTAATTTTAGAAATATTTAAATGATTGACAACTTTAAGAGGACGAGCAATGACCGGAGATTAGCTCAAAGGGTGACCTCCAGAAAACAACTGCTAAGAAAGGCTTAAAATGAGAAAAATGGGAACCATGAATGAAAGCAGAGAAATCAAAAATAATAATAATAAAAATTAAAAACAGCAAGGTACTTTTGAGAGCATTTGGTATTATCTTACTATAAGATTTTGGACTCCCAAGCCTCGATCTGCAAAGCACTCTTTCTCTCTGTGGGTTTCTGTAGAAGATATACAAGGCATCTCAGGCTCCTACCAAATATAAAACAATAAGGTGGTGTGCTATTTTTCAACTAGGTATTGGTTTTCCAAAGATTCTCAAGGAAAAAAGAGAAGGGCAGCAGGGAGCGCTGTGTGCTGGGCCCTGCTGGTGTGCCAGTGGACGCTGTGGGGCACAGCAGCCATGGCCTTTGGCCCTGCTCACCCTGGCTGACCACCCCACTGGCATCCAAACTGCATGAGTGTCCAGTGCCCTGGCCCGGTGACAAACCTAACCCCTGAGCATCTCTGGCTCTGCCCTTCCTTCATCCCAGTCCCCACAAAGACTTAATTTGACTTTGACCTATTTGTAGCTACGACTTACTGCAAAGGGTCCATGAACATGACTGGGGAAAAAAAAAATAGAATATCTTTATTTTCACTACTCTCTAACAGATATTTATAACACTCCCTTCATCTGTGAACTTAGGCGTAATCTCAGTATAATGCATCAGCAGTTCCTGTGACTTGGCCATCAACAGCAATCACATATATTTCCTTATCACACCCAACTTGTTGCAAGTATCTCAAACATCGCTTATACTCATCACTACTCTGAAATTATGGTAGCTGTTCGATTTAGTGGATCTAATTTAAAATATTAATAAAGAAGCACATTTATTGCTACATCACAAGTTTGGCTTTTAATACATTGTAACTTTATTTCAATAGAATGGGCTCCCTCTGTAAGCCTATATATTTTAATTTATTCACTGAAAAACATTAGTCTGAGAAAGGGTCCATAGGCTGCACCAGACCACCAGAGGTGGACACCAAACTAATCCATGGCACAGGAAAGAACCTCTGATGAATGCCTCTGCATGCCTGGCATTCTGCAACACTTATTGCTTCTCATTTTCGATCACCTTATTTTTTAATTTTTAAAAATATTTATTTCCCTATAGTCTCAAATTACAAAAGTAATTTAAGCCTATTATAACAAGTTAATCAATGCAAGAAAAGATTATACAAAGGCAGGTACCATAATCACCTCCCAAAGAAACCCACCACACCCTTCTTCTTGCTTCTGTAAACACACGAGAGGGCTGATTTATTGCTTGCCTTTACCAAAATAGATTCATTCTACACACATTATTCTGTAATTTATACTTGCCACTTGGCAACTGACGCTGTAACACAGATATTCCTACAAGTCTGTGACTGTATATTTTTCTAGTTTCTTTATGCACATTTATATAAAATTCATGTGAATGAAATCATATCATGCACACTCTGGTTTTCAGTACAGGCTTTTACTTTTTGTCTGCCTTCTCACATCCCTAATTGGTATTAATTATCCATTACCATGTAACAAAGCAACTCAGAACTTGGCAGCTTAATACAATAATAAACATTTATTATCTTAGAGAGTCTGTTGATCAGGAATTTGGAAGCGCTTAGCTGGGTGGTTCTGGGCAGAGGGTCTCTCACATGAGGGCAGTCAAGAGGGTGGGGCTGCCATCATCTGAAGGCTGGACTGAGGCTGCAATCTCTGGTTCCAAGATGGTGCCTCACGTGGCTGGCAGGCTGGGGTGGGTTGTTGCCAGGAGGCCTGTGCTCCTCACCACATGGACCTTTCTATATCAGGCTCCTTGTGTGTCCTCAAAACATGGCAGCTGGCTTCTCCCAGAGCAAAAACTGAGAGAGCATGGTGGAAGCTACCATGTCTTTCATGAGCTAGCCTCAAAGGTCACACCTCTTCATTTTGTCATACCCTACTGGTTACCCAGGTCATCCCTATTCACAGTGGGTAGGGACTACACAAATGCACGAACAACAGGAGGCAAGGCTTCCTGGATGTTGGCTACCACAGCCTTCAACAACCTCAGCCTGCTCGGGCCACCCCTCCCAGATAATCCATGTTAACCACCTGGCGTGTTCCACACTTATATAAGCATAAGCAAGTCAACCTATACAAGAACCTACATAGACTACAATTGCCTTATGAGTTAGGCATTAGTGAAATAAAAATTTTAAATACTTTTAAATAATATAAATCTCTAACGTATACATAAATTTTAAAATAAATATTTTTCAACATTTAAAAATAAAGAAACTGAAACTCTAGTCCAAGGTCCTGTGGAGCTGCTGGAAGCGCTATTCACAATAGCCAAGTCATGGAAACAACCTAAATGTCCATTGACAGATGAATGGATAAAGAAGATGTGGTACCTATATACAATGGAATACCACCCAGCCATAAAAAAAGAACAAAATAATGCCATTTGCAGCGACATGGATGCAACTAGATTATCGTACTAAGTGAAGTAAGTCAGAAAGAGAAAGACAAATACCATATGATATCACTTATATGTGGAATCTAAAGTATGACAGAAATGAACCTATCTACAAAACAGAAACAGACTCACAGACAGAGAGAACAGACTTGTGATTGCCAAGGTAGGGGCGGGGGAGGGAGGGATGGATTGGTAGTCTGGGGTTAATAGATGCAAACTGTTACATATACAACAAGGTCCACTGTATAGCAGAGGGAACTATATCCAATCTCCTGGGATAAACCATAATGGAAAAGGATATTAGAAAGAATATATTTATGTGTATAACTGAGTCACACTGCTGTATAGCAGAAATTAACACAATGTTGTAAATCAACTATACTTCAATTTTTTTTGTTAAAGTGGAGCTTCTGGAATTCAGAGCCAAGACCACCAGACTCCAAAGCCTACACTCTTCCCACGACGCTAAGCAACGGACATCACACCATCTCACCAGCCTCCCTCTTGGTGACACCCCTGAGTCTCCTTACGGAAGATGGTCACTCATCCTGATTCCTCATGGAAGTGAAAACTCAAGCCTTCTCTTCCAAGCCCTGTGCTCTCTGCTCAAAGCCCCGGGCGAACACTGGATGCTACCTACTCAGCCTTGCCAGGTAACTGAATCTCTGTCTGCTCTGAGCCTCAGTCCATCCCATTATTTCTTTTCCTAATTTTACAATGAAAAAAAAATGTTTTATGCTTTTGTTCTTGCAAGTGCAAAGAGAGGTAAAGAGTCCTCCAAAGGTACGTGTTTTCCTCTGAGAAAATGGAATGCAGGAAAGAGAGAGCAATTGAACCGGACTAGCTCTGCATATCTTTCTTTCCATTGTCTCCCCCGCTTCTAACCCTCATCACTGTTAGCAGGTCCAAAGTGCGCCTGGGTCCTTGCATGAGCCACCGTGGGACTAGCTTTTAACATACAGTAAACAAACGCTTCCCTCCTTGCGGCAGGCACTTTGGGGACACAAAGATGAGACAGGAAAAGCGTCTGTCCTCAAGGAGCGTTCAGACTGTCCTGAAAGCCGGATACACACATCACAACAGACTGTACACCACTGACGTGAATAAAGCGCCACGGAGCAAGCACAAACAAGGACAGACAGGGCAGATCAGTTGCTAGTGGGCAGCGTTTCTGCTGTGGGTGAACTAAACAGTACTTCTCCTAGGACACTAGCAGGTGCCCTGTGAAAAGAACTCTGGTCACACCGGATGAGAGAGCGCTGGCTTAAACGAAGGCACACAGCATTCTCTTAACAGGCTAAAGAGCATCATTAATCTCCAGAGGAGGGGAAATTATATGCAAGGTTTCTGAAACTGAGTTGTTCATGAAATCTTTCTCCCCTCCTCCCCAGGAAATATCTTATATTCCGTGGAACATGGTTTGGGAGTTGCTGAAACAGGGTAATCTAAGTTTTGTCCTGACCTCAGCAATGGAAAACATGCAACCGACAAAGGCTGCATCTTTCCTTTTTTTCCTCCTTAGGTCAGTAATGAGATATGAGGTTTCTTTGTCTGGCCAGATTCTTTATTTACATTAAAAAAGAAAAAAAATATATATATATATATATAAAATCACCAACAAAGGTTTCACTCTCCTTTGTGCTAACAGACTTCAGAATCAGCTTTTACCTTGCTGGAGGGAGAACTTAATTACTTACAGGTTTTTCTCGAAGAGTCCTCAGTTCAACCCTACCACAGTTTACACTGCAGCCCACATTACGGAATTCCACTGGCATTTGGCTCCTTGGTGCCCCTCTTTAGAGTGGTAACGCTGTGCTTCCAACGATATACACAGAAAAGTTTAGGAAATACCAGAGAAGGCATGGATCGAATGCTGGGCGCCTCTACCCTGAAATTTACAGAAAGCATTTCACCCCCTGCCCACCCGAGAACGATGTCAGGAGGTAAGATTTCCCACTGGCCACGCAGACAAAGCGTGTGTGTCCTCACTCGGATATCAGTGGCCAAAAGGTGAATAACCCCCGTAAGTGAATTCTTTGGAAAATGGTGGCCTCCAGAAGGGGGCCCTGGGATGTGAAAGCAACTGGAAAAGACGACAGATTCTCACTCCCATAAGGAAACGTCAGGAAACTGAACGTTTCTTTCCAAAATTGCTTTTAAATGGTTAGCCAACAAATTCCGGTTTGTTCATGGTCTATAAATGATCTCGCCAAGTTCAGAAAAGACAGACTTCTCTGGACAACCTTTGCCCACGCACAAATAATCGGTACCTGAAGCCGGCCGCCCACTTCAGAGGCCGGCTCTGCAAGTGCGCATGCGCTTTCAGAGCGACAATGGTTCCACGGATGATGCTTCGGATGGGAGTGCTTAGCTACGACGACACCCGGCTCTGCCTCCACTTGCTCCCTTCCTCCGTGCAGAGTGGCCCTCCACTCCCAACCAGAGCCCCATCGAGGCCAGACCGTGGCCTCAAAGTGGATGATGACTGTCCTTCCCTCGCCCCGATGGGCCTCAAAATCAGCGTTTCTAAAGAGCACCAGAAATGGAGGCGCCTCCCCCGCAGTAAAAACACTTTTATGGATGACTGATCAGCAATAATGCTGCAAATGACCCGTCTGCAAAATCTTCAGTGCCTGGAGATCTAAATTACTCTCATCTTTCTCCCCCAAAATTGGGTATAATAGTATAATTTCAAGTAATGCAAGAGCAATTTCTCCCTTCATTGGATATCAAGCTCAAGATGTTACAGGAAAAAGAAATAGCTTTTACCGCTGATATGAGAAATTTAAAAGAGAGACAAGTGTGAGCAAACAAAAGCTGTCACATCAAATACTGTGGGGGAAAAAAAAAAATCTAGGAAAAAAATGCCAGAAACGCTCAAGTCTAAATAAAGTCATTTATTTGTTATTTTAACCCCTTCACTGTCAGAGCTACTGGCAGAGGCTGGGTAATTCTCCACAGGTGGGACAGACTGAAGACAGCTCTCTTGCGCTGATAAAAATTGTTGTGCTGTGGAATGTTTCTTTTAGTTCTCTGATCTCTTAAAGGGTTTCCAGACACAAGCAGAATGGCACTGATGCTCCTCTGTGGGTATCCTTTCTTCAGAGAATTCACTCTTGTCCAATTTCTGCCACGTTAAGCAAAGGTTCTAGACCACGAGATCCCAAAGGGCAGCAGGCGCACGCCGTTTGTGCGTTTCTGGTCGATGGTGGGTATTTGGTAGAATGTGGTGGAAACCGTTTCTTGAATTTTGCGTCCCGGGCAGCTAACATGCAACTGAAAGAGAAGACGCTTTCCGTCCGGGGGGCAGGGGGAGGAGGGGGGACGCTCTATGAAGCCCCATCCCCCGTACAGAAGGAAAAGTGCAGGACACACAGACTGGACAGATCTGGGGGTTCACGCCTTGCTCCTTTTTGGTCAAGTTCATAAGGCTATTTCCTAAGTCAAGATTATGTGCTTTCACTAAAATTGAATAAGATATAAGGTTGGCGAAAGAGCATCGCTAATGAAGGTCTATGGAAAGAGAGGAAAGTATTTCCAATTAACTGGGGACTCGCTCTGTGCACTAGAGCGGACCCTGGGAGGAGCACGTCACGGCCGCCATCCTCAAAACTCTACCCCCTCCACGTCCCACTCACTCCTCTACCCAACACGGTAAGGCTTCTGTCGCCAATAAATTGCTTTGGCAGTGGTCACAGAGCCTCCCAACTGAGAGAATTCCACGGACTCGGCTCCCACCACGGTCAGTCCTGACCCCTCAGCGCAGCACACAACGTCAGTCCCCCAAAGCCACCAGGTGCCCCCACCTCTGCAGCCCTGCACCCTGGAGGCCACCCCTTCACCAAACACGATCCTGGCTCCCCACTCCCTCCAGCCCTCAGCCCATGGCCACACCACACTCCAGGGCTCACCCCTCTCCTGCCTTGGGGTGCCCACCCTCCCTGCCTTTCCTCTCCTGACCACAGCGCACCGGGACTAGTCCAGCCCCTCGTGGTTTATGCATCTGACTGTCCTGCTCGGGATGTGAGCACCTTGCAGCAGGAACCCAGCTGCTTTGCCTGGGAAGCCCCAGGGCCTGGTACTGGGCGAGAGGCAGGACAGATCCTCAGAATGAGGCTGAGTGAGTGATGCTTAATCCATCTGCTTAAACGAGGTGCTATGATTTTTGGTTTATCACAAACAGGACGAGCGCGCAGAGGCCACCATCCGGAATGACAGACTCCCTGGGCCCATGAAACCATTTCTCCATACTCCGCCCGCCCCCCACAACCCCCAAGCCCTCCCACCGCCCAGCGCCTTTATTTTAGGACTTTCTTGATCGTTCCTTACCTCATGCAGATTTGCCGGGAGCGGAAGAGGCGGTGCCTCTGTGGCCCCGGGTGCCTCGGGGTGACCACCTGCTTCTCCGACGCGCTGCATCTCCAGCCCCTCAGCACCGCGAAGGAGCCGCTCCGAGGGACCCCTCCTGTGTGCGGGGGGGCGCCGGGGAAGCCAGGGAAGGGCGGCCACGTGTTCGCGGCGCAGACATTCTGATGTGGGTTTCTGCGTGGGAGGCCAAACGATGCACTCGCTCTCCGAAAGTCTAGAATTTGTGGTTTGTGTTATCTCACAACTTCATATTTGGAAGAGGTATTTTAATTTCTTATGAGTTGTGAATAATTATGTAATTCTGCCACCTTCTTAAAACTAAGACGTTTCAAACTGACTCCTGTCCTCCAGGGCTGACAGCCTTAAGGGGACTTGGCTTTTTTCCCTGGGGTTTTGAGCAAGTGTGTGCCCTAACAAGTTCTTTAGTCCGGTTAGAAGAGTTCACGATGGAGAGCCATGCTACACAGAAGTGCAAAGGAAACTCTCTCTTCCCCCTCAAAATTAATCCTCAAAAATTACTGCTGAAAAACAAACGCGGTCGCACTCACCGCAGAGCCCGCTTTCCGATTTGTTTCCAATCCGCTGCAGTCCTTAGTGCCGCTGAGTTCCTCCAGCATTCTATTTCGCTCTTCTTTGTAAATTAGCCGTGTCTTCTTCTAAATTCCTCCGTGGGTCTTCCTGATTCTTCTGCAGTTGTTTAAGAACCTAGGGAAAGGTTCAATACGATTGCATTATCAGATGTCACTGTGACGTTCTCAGTGGTCTACTGATGTTTTTTTGCTTTTTTTTAATTTTTTTTTTTGCCGTACGCGGGCCTCTCACTGCTGCGGCCCCTCCCCTTGCGGAGCGCAGGCTCCGGACGCGCAGGCCCAGCGGCCGTGGCTCACGGGCCCAGCCGCTCCGCGGCACGTGGGATCCTCCCGGACCGGGGCGCGAACCCGCGTCCCCCGCATCGGCCGGCGGACCCCCAACCACTGCGCCACCAGGGAAGCCCCTAGCATGCCTTCTTAAAGCAGGTCTGGCTTCTTATCTCAATTCAGAACGGGATGGGGGACGTTTGCTCCCCTGCCTGTTTGGGGGGACCCGCGTCCCCCGCATCGGCAGGCGGACTCTCAACCACTGCGCCACCGGGGAAGCCCTCTACTGATGTATTTTAAACCACTGCCTAAAGGGCACTTCTCTGTCGAGTGCCTCCCATTCTAGATTCATTCCTGTCAATCATTAAGTCACTTGGGCATCAACAGCTCTGAGCATCTACACCATCCCAGACCCTGTTCGGAGCACTGGGAAGCCGCAGCGAGCAGGCAGACGAAGTCACACATCCCCGAGGGACCACGTGAAGTTTACACTCCAGTAGTGCCCGTAGCCGACTTCATGACACTCACACCAGAAAGTGATCACTTCATTGGACGCAAAGGATTCTTAGTAGTTAGGATGCGCTCATCTTTTTTTCCAGGGCCTAGGTTTTTTTCTCATATGTATTTCATATTCCTAGCTGGAGGAATATCAAAAGAATCTGAATATCACCATCTGGAAGTTATGCCATGGACTCCAGTGGGCAGGGTTAGAGCTGAGTTTCTCGTCTTCCTCTAAAAGTGTATTTCTTCTGCTTTGAAATGAGCACAAACAGGTCTGATTCCCTAATGAGACCAGCCCGGAGCCTAAAAGTCACTTACCCATCACCTCCCACCCTCCACCGGCCCAGGTTCTGGGGGTCCTCCAACGTAGAGGGGCTGTTGGAGGTGAGGGGTTTCTCCAAGGATATTTGATCATCGGTGACTTCACTTAACCATTAAATCAAACGTGCTGAAATACACAAATGCCAGAAATGCAGTACCCGGTACTCCCCAAACAGTGTGTTGGTCTGTCCGGGTCTGGATTGTGTAAGGAAGCCCCAGGGAGCTGTTCTGGTCTCAATAGCATGCAGTCGTCAATCAATATTTCATTACATGTTACTGTCCTTTACTAGTATTCCCCAAATTGATGTTTATCTCGTTCCTTTTGAAGCTACTGGTTCTTAAGAAATGGAGGATTGTTATTTGAAAACGTTCACTTTTTACATCTCCATTATATCACTTGTACGCAGATAAGTCTCTTCCTGTCCATCCAGAAATGTTCTTACTATATCTCTTGACTTGGTTCTCTCTCGAGCCAGACCAGCCTGTGGGCTCCTGAAAGAAGACTCTCCCAGCACCTGGCAGGTGAGAGAGCGTGATAAACATAGAATGATTTCTTAGTTAAAATCGTATTTTTAACTCTCCCCTATTAAGTATTTAGCTAACAGTTCTCATGTCTGTAGAGCCTGTATTTATAATATAACATTGGTTCTCCCTTACATTTTCACAGGACAAGTGCAATTTGGAAACATCCTCTGATCATCAGGCAGTGACTCTGTCCACACTGGGTGAATGTTTCTAAATTCCACAGCTACAGCAGGCTGCCTGTCAACAGAAGTGTATTTCAGGCAGAAGTTCAAAACACTTGCCATTGTGAAATCTGCCCAGTAGTCCTAATTTGCACCCATCCGTAGTTATTATTATAGAGTTGGTAATATGATAAGCTGCCACGGAAAACAAAGAATCCCCAGATTCCTCTTTAATACTGAGAAGCATGCAGGCTCTTGAAGTCTGGCGTCTGGTTGTGAATCCCCGCTCAACCGTGGATGAGGCATTTAGCCTCACGGAGCCGCAGTTTCCTCGGCTGTAAAATGGAGATAATAAGAGACCCCATCTCACCAGAAGGAGACGGGAAATAAATGAGTCAACGCAGGCAAAGCCCTCAGAACAGCATCAGGCACGGCCATTAAGGCCAGCTCTCATTAAATCCCTTTAGCCTCAAGACAAAGTAACCGAAGACACGTATAGAAAGAACTGCAGAAGAGTTTAACGTGAGGTTCTCTTTGAGGGAAAAAATACAAACGGTTTTAATACATCTTGTAAAAGTGTATCACATAATCCCTCTGCAGAGCTTCAGTCAAAAATGTTGTCTTTTCAGGACCTACTGTATAGCACAGGGATCTCTACTTATTATTCTGTAATAACCTATATGGGAAAAGAACCTGAAAAAGAATGGATATAGGTATATGTGTAAGTGAATCACTTTTCTGCACACCTGAAATTAACACAACATTGTAAATCAAGTATACTCCAATATAAAATAAAAATAAAAATTTTTTAATGTCTTTTCATACACAAGATTCACATTTAGACTCTGTCTACCCACACAAACTCGCGTTAAATATTACCCAGACGAAATCAAACAACTGATCATTAACAATGTTCCATACGAATTGGTTTACATTTGTGGATCCAATCCTCAACTTTTTTTTACCATATTTATCTTAAGTATGTCATCTGAAAGGTTTCTAGTGCACAGATTTGAACCTAATTCTATAGCTTGAGAGTAAATTAACAGTATACTGTGTGCATTTTCTAAAATCGTAGGTATGTAAGATATTGTAATACTGGGCCTATTCTACTGTCCATGGACAAAGTCCCTCAACATTTACGGTATTATCTAGCACGGTTATTCAGAATGAACTGGGTAAGAAAGCACCTGGACTTTAAAAAAAACTTTTTCAGGCCCTTGATGTGAGAAGTTAGAAGAGCCTTTCGGTGGGGAAGTAATTCATGGTGTGCGTTGGCTTTCTCTTCTCTCCGACACGAAGATAACCGCAAGGTAGGAAAAGCTCTTTTGAAAAATTGCACACTCGGCAAAACAGAGCTACAGAAGGCAGAACTGGACAAAATATGTTACCACTTCTATCAGACATCCAACTGTTTTATCCACCTCCATCACTTATCAAAGTAAACTACTTCAGAAAGCAGTTGCCTCTTTTCCAGCTAGGATGCGGTATTATTACACAGAGTGGCATCTATCACCTACCCTGCTTCTAAAGGGGGATGGCAGGTTACTGCAACTAATGTGGGTGACATGAGCTAATCGTCACACAATAGAAGGGATGTGAGGCTCTGGAAGGTTCCAAGGCTGCCCAAGGCCCAGGAGGGGTCAGATCTGTCCAAGGCCACCTGTGGGCCACGTTCCTATCTTCCACCCTGCTCGTGCCTCCTTCGGCCGGGGACTGGCTGGCACCAGAACCACTTGCCAGGTGCACCTGGGGCACTGGCCCCTGGGCCCTGGCTGCCCCTTTCCAACAAGAGGAAGAGGAAGGGAGCCCTCCTCCAGGGGTGCCAGAGGGGAACAGCCTCTGAGCCCCCATCTCCCAAGCCCGCCCTCCACAGCACCCTGCACTTCTGCAGCCTACAGAGAGGCACACGCGCACACACAAGGGCTCTCAATTTTGGTGGTGGTGTTTATGGTCCTTTCCAAGCTGACATTGGTCATTTCCAAGCAGATATGGAGATTATACCAGCCCTGTTGTTATTATCTGACAGTCTACAAAATGTATACAAAATGTATACAACAGCTGGACATGCTGAACGTATATACAAACACACACACACACACACACACACACACATAACCTAAGAACTTCCATGGACAACCAATTTTTAAATCTCTTTAGGTCTCCGATATGGTGAATGTACATAATCATATTAACTGATGACAGGCTAGTACTCTTAACATGCCATTTGGAAAAAATACATGTCACTCATAAGACAAATATCCAGCCACCTTCATTTTCCTAGTTTTGTTTTTGTAAAATCCTGTTTTCTCTTTAACGATTGATTCCATACATGATTCCATACGATTACACACATGATTATGTACTGTACTGTGTCAGGCGCTGCGCTTAGTACTTTGCCTGGGTCATCAGGTTAATCCTTACAGTAGCTACCTGATGAAGGCACTGACGCCCACATCTTTTGCAGATGAGGAGACCTCGGCATCGAGATGCTTACGCGACACGGTAAGTGCTTCAAAGAACTTACACGACACAGCTCCAGGGTGAAGAACCCGAGCAAGGTCCGAGGCAGAGTCAGCTGCTGGAGGCCAGGCCCCCAAATCCTACACGATACCTGTATTCTCATTGAACATCTTTCTCCTTAAAAGCTCCAACAGCTTAGCCGTGTAAGCCGTGTATTATTTAACTCACCTCCTCCACAATGCTGAAGAGAGTAGAAACGAGTTGATACTTTCACATAAGGAAGGTGTTTTTCCCCATCCTCCTGATCTATAGGGAACTACATAAAATATAAATGTATATTATAGATTAGTAATCGATCGACATAATACAATTAACTTAAAAATGATTTCAAACAATAGAGGAACTACTTTCCATCCTCCGTAGGTCCAATAATTGTTTGGTTGAAGTTTATTATTGGTCAAAAACACAAGCGTTGGACCGTGGGAGGAAGCATAAAAAGTACGAGGTCTCCTCTTGTCCCCAGGAATCCAAGTTGGGTCATAAGATAAGCCGCATATTCTGGAAAGTTCTACTTTTCATGAAGACAAATCGATTCAGCACTAGAAGCTCCCTTATCAAAAATGGAGGAAGAGAAGATGAAAAGTATTTCTTAGGGGGTAAAAACTACTTGAGCTTTTCATACCCTAAGGGGGTTTCCTTTTCAAGAAAAGGCTAGGGCCACTCAGGACATACAGACGGAATAAACAGGACCTTGACGGAGGCAAACGGCAGATGCAACTTTGCACACAGCTAGTAATATTGCTGATGCTTTACTACTTTTGATATGCTATGAAGTGGTTTTTGTCTTTTCAAAAAATTTTCACCGATTAAATCGCACTACATTACAACATTGTAAATCGGCTGTATTTCAATAAAAACAAAGTCTTTAATTGCACTGCTTTAAGTTAAACCCGTTGGGGTAGACATTTCTCCTTTTCTTTAGGTGGGCAGCCTTTGAAACCGTTTTAAAATCAATGTCTGATTTCTCCAGCATCACGGCTGCTACCCCGGGTTTCTGTCTTTCAGCGTGATGAGCCTTGTGCTGAATACTGATTTGAAGTGTGGTTCACCGTGTGTAGACTTAAATCGTCCTTCCCACAACTTTATCTGAGAAGTCTGACAATGGTGACAATCACAGGACTAGTTTTATTGGGTAAAACTATTCTATCTGCAATTTACTCTGACAGGCTCCACAATTTTTAAGTGCAATTAAATCCCGAAAATTTGCCCAGAAAAAAATAAAAATTCTACCAGGTTAAAAAAAAAATTTTAAAGAGAAAAACAGTTGAATTGCACAACTAATTACTAATCGGTTGGTCTTTAAAAAAACAAAAAGCGAGAGAGAGAAAGAAAAGAAAAAGCATTCAGCTGAGCCCACAGATCAATTTCATCGTACAGACGGGGAGCTCTCTCGGCCTGAGAAGGAGAAACCTGCCAGGGAGTCACAGGCAGGCTGACCAGCTACTTCGGCCACTGCTGGCATCCACCGCTTTGGAGTAGAAGGCTCTGCCACACACCAGGGAGAAAAATAGGAAACTTGCGGAAAACCACCCTCAGAAATTGCTGTCACCTGATTCCTCTCAGCAAGCGCAGACCACCTGGCTCCAGAACAGGTGGCAGCAGCTTGCTTCTCACTGTCACGCTCACGTTTCCTCCTCCTTCCTAATCCCAGAAACGGTGCCCAAAGGTACAACACATGTTAAAAAAAAAAAAAAAAAAAAAAAAAGGTACAACACAAGCAGTCATCCCGAGCTACCCGGCTGACCGGACACAGGGCCGGCGGGAGGGAAGTCTTCCTTCGTGACGGTCTGGGGAAACATTCATCAGTGTGATTGGTCTCACTGCCGACCTCTTGTGAAATTCTAGATGCATTTCTAATCCGCAGCGAGGGCCACTGTTGTCCCAGAAAAGGGCCCATGTCACTACCAGCTCTTGGCATTCCACACTGGAAATCTTTATTCAGCAGGAAGTTTAATCTGACATCGAAATAGCTATCCAGGTGACATTTGGGAAATCGGGTTTTTTTCTTTTAAGCGATGTCCAATTATACCTAACGTTGCGGAACATTTTATATAAAATAGGAACTTAATTCAGTAGAATATCTTCGATGGGACGACTTCAACCTTCATAATCCTCGTCATCCGGGAGCATGTACTTCAACGACCGCAGACAAGCCCAGGCGAAGCCAGCCCCAGCCACCTGGCTCCGGCCCCTCACCGCTGCCATCCCACCCTCTCCCCCAGACCCCCAAAGGGCATGTTGTGCCCCAGAGACAGTCAGCTGTTTCGTGGTCTCCCCTCCTCCTGGAATGCCCCATGCGTAGTATTGAATACTCCCTCCGTGTGCCCCCAAGACCTCTACCACTGCTAACACTCGAATGACCTTCCCTGTCTCTCCCTACCAAGGCCCGAACTCTCTGAGAGCCGGGACCACCTCGCATCTCACGGGGCACCTGGCGCGTGGCAGGCATCCTGGAGACGTCTGCTGAAGGTTCCTTTCCTTCCGAGCTGCTGAAACAGCAGACGGTAAAGAGCCACCTGAGTCACATGGTGTTGCTGATATTGTCCTGAAGCGTCTCCCTCTGCAGACTGTAAGCCCCACGAGGGCAGAAACCGCACCCGTCCGCCCGCCATTTTCCCCTGTGCCTGGGCCAGCACTC
>NC_041224.1:179102096-179107192 GCF_002837175.3 Physeter macrocephalus
GCCTCAGTGGGCTTTTCTGGATCTAGTCCTTCCTCCAGGCCCGGGGCTCAAGTTCCCTCATTGTAATAAATATGAGGGAGGGTGTTTATGAAGGAACGGGGAGTTGAGTGAAGTCCAGGCTGAACTTGGCCTTGCCCTCTGTTTGCTTTCTCCTCCTCCTGGGCAGGCTGGTGGCGCGGGCCTGGGGCCCTCACTCAGCCTGGAAGTGCCAGGGATTCTACCCAGAGCTGCAGACAAAGGCTCCAGCGTCTCCACTTCCACCTTGGGTCCGCTCTGAGTCTTATTTCGCTAATGAGATCAGACAGGCTTGTAATTTTAGGTAACTGCAATTGCTAAGACTGGAAGGGAGACTCATTCCCTGGCATTCCCACAAGTCCTTCCCAGTTTGTTTAGCTTGGGAAATTAGGCAAAGAGCAGGTAGAAAAACTCCGGGTCAAACACAAGCCACTGCAAGGGTCTGATTCAGGCTTTACCGACAACATTATTCATCCTCTCGTTCCTCTCGTGGGCTATTTATTTATTCATTTATTCAGCAAATATTTATGGAGCTGCTAACATGTGTCCCGACCTTGTCACACCCTCAGGCTTCTGCCTGGTGTGGGTCACAGCCACACCCCAGTACCCCAACCTCGTATCCTCCCAGACCTGGTCGAAGGTTACCTCCTCCGGGAAGCCTGCACCCGACTTCTATGCCAGACACACTTCCTGCCTCTCCCAAGGAAGGCCAGCAGGAGCACTGGGGTCACACAGGCCTGGCTGAGAAGCAAGGCTCCAGGACATCCCTCGTGTGTGTCCTTGGGCAGGTTACCGAAGCTTTTACCCTGTTTCCCCACCTATAAAGTGTGGACGATATTAATAATGATGCTTACCCCCTAAAACGAAATGCCTGGGAATGCTACATAAAATATCATAAACATCGTTTGCAATGTGCAACCGAGCTCACAAGAAAGTGAAGGAGTCACCCAGAACTGAGGGGACGGCTGCACATGGGTGATGGGTTAGCTGGTCCTGATGCTGAAGGGACCTCAGGCCTTCAGGCAGACCCAGTGCCCTCACAATGTAGGTCTCAATTGTCACCGGGGACAGGAGAGGGCCTAGGGCACATGCAAGGTGGGATGTTGGGACCAGCATCCTTGCCCAAAGCCAGGATCTCAGGGGGCTCCCAGTACAGGTATGGGCAACTAGGGAAAATCCACCTTCTGGAGCAGGAGAGACATCCAGTGGCCCCCAGAGTCAGTCCTCTTTCTCCAGGCACAGATGGACACATTCCCTTCCCCTTTCCAATTGGCCTGGCCTTGGGACTGGTTCTGGCCAGTGGGTGCTGAGAAGAAGAGATGTGAATCACTTCTAGACCAAAGCAATGAACAGCCAGCGCCAGATTCTCCAGGCCATGCATCAAGATGGCAAAGCTGTGTTGCGACTGGGGCAACCTGGGTCGCTGAGTTGTTCTATGTGGGACAGTGGCCAGGAGAGTTGCTCAGATTCCCTGCAAACTTTGCAAGAGCAGGAAATAAGCCTTTGTTGGGTTTAGCCAGTGAGAGGGATTGTTTGCTAGTGAAGCAGGGCTTATGCTATTCTGACTAATACAGCTGGCAAAGGAGGTGACAAGCAAACTTGCTGTCTCCACCTGGGATCTAGGTGGAGAAAAACAGTCTCCTCTGTTTTTACTTCACAGGAGTTTGGGGGTCACATTTATACTGCCTTTTGGTCCAGGAAACCCCAAACTGTAAAATTAACTTAAAGATATTTCCAATAAGGTTGTACTGCTAGAAACAAACTCAAATCCCCCTGCAACCTGGCCTCACGGGAACCCCACAAATATAAACCCACCAGAGAGGCAATCACAGTCCTGAGTTCATCAAATAAATGCAACTACTGATTAGGGAACTTAAGTAAACTTTTTTTTAATGTTTTAAGAAATGAAATTGGAAACCAAAATTATGGGGAACTAGCAAAGTACTATCAAAAAAAGACCAAATAAATTTGAAAAAGAACCAAAGAACTGGCTATGAAAATCTTACTAATGGTATTAAAACCTTAATACTTGGTAAAACAGCAGATTAGACCTACCTGTAAACAGAATTTGTGAAATAAAAGGTAGAATGAAAGAAATTACCTGGCGACGTACAGAGAAAAAAAGAGGTCAGAAGAAAAGACAGAGGTTAAGAGACACGAGAATCGAATTAATAGTATAATGTCATCTAATTGACGTTCTAGAAGAAGGCAATAGAAAGAACAGGACTGAAAGGTGAACTACATGAAGATATAATGACTAAGAATTTCCCAGAATTGATAATAGTTGGGAATCTTTAGATTCAAGATGCCTGGTGAGTCTGTAGCAGGATAAATAAAAATGAATTCATGCCTGACATATCAAAGTAAAGCTGCAGGATACAAAAAACAAAACAAAAGCATAAAAGCAGCCATTTATTCATTCACCCATGTATAAAAGAGATATTTTTTGAACGCCTACTAGATGTCAGGCACCCATGTAGACGTTTGGGGTACGTCAGTGAAAAAATACACAGAATTCTTTCTCATTCTCACAGGGGAGATAGATAATGAACAATAAGCGTAATAAGTCAGTAAATTTTACAGTGTGTTAGAAAGCGGTGGATGTGCTATGAGAAAAAAAGAAAGAACAAAATGGGGGGATCTGGAATATGTGTGCGGTGGGGAGAAGTTGGGGCAGAGTGCAGTATTTAATAAAATGTCAGGCGAGGCCTCTTTGAGAAGGTAAAGTCTGAGCAAAGGCTTGAAGTAGAGGATGGAGTTAGTGATACAGAAAGAGGGGATGGCATTTCAGGCAGAGGGAAACAGCTGAAGGGTCCCTTGTCTGCGTACCTTCTTCTGTAAAGTATTTGTTCAAAGCTTTTGTCCAATATTTTAATTGCATTGTTTGTGCTTTTATTACTGAGTTGTAAGAATGTTTTTATATATTCTGCTTAAGTCCCTTATCAGATTGTGAATTACAAATCTGTTCTCCCAAGCTGGCTCATCTGTCCAGTGTCTTAACGGGTCATTTGAAAGGCAGATTTTGTTCATTTTGATGACATCCATTTCTATCAAGTTTTACTTTTATGTTTTGTGGTGGTCTGGGTCTTATTAAGAACACTTTGCCTGCCCCAGGGTCACAAATAATTTCTGTCTATTTTCTAGAAATTTTATATTTTGGGCGTTTATGTTTAGGTCTGTGATCCATTTCAAGTTAACTTTTGTGTGTGATGTGAGGTAGGGGTTGAGGTTTATATTTTTATGTATGTTTATCAATATTTGTTTTAAAGACTTTATTTCTCCCAATGATTTACCTTGGCCCATTTTTTTTAAATCAATTGGTCATATACACATGGTTCTATTTCTGGGTTCTCTATTCTGTTCCATTGATCTAGATGTCTGTCCTTACACCAATACCGTACTATTGCTTCAGAGTAGGTCTTAAAATTCAGCGGTATAAATCCTCCCACTTTGTTGTTTTTCAGAATTGCTTTGGCTATTCTCAGTCCTTGAATTTTCATATAAATTTTAGAATCACCTTATCAACTGCCACAAAAAGAGAGGTGTCATTATAATTGGGATTCCCACTGAATCTATAGATTATTGAGGGCAAAACTGACATCTAACAATATCAAGTCTTTGGATCCATGAACAGGATATATCTCTTTATTTCTTTATACCATCTTTAATTTCTCTCAGCAGTGTTTTATAGTTTTTAGAGTACACAGGTCTGGTACATTTTGTGTGAAATTTATCCCTAGGCACTCATGTATTTTATGCTATTGTAAATAGTATTGTTTTTTAAGCTTTTTTCTTTCAAAACAAACAACTTTTTGTTGACGTATAGTTAATTTACAACGTTGTGTTAGTTTCAGGTGTACAGCAAAGTGAGTCCGTTTATATACATACATATGTCGAGTAGAGAGTTACCTTATACCCTTCACTCACCTTTTCTAATGATGACACCTAAGTCATGGAACAGTTATGAGAACTAAGAAATTAACACTGGTAAAGTGCTATTAACTAAACTACAAATTTTATTTGGATTTTACCAGGTTTTCCACCAACGTCCTTTTCATTTCCAGGATCCAACCCGGGATCCCACACTGCCCTTAGTCGGCTCCCTCCTTAGCCCACTATAGCCGGTGCAGTTGCTCAGTGTTTCTGTCTTTCAGGACTTGGCACTCTTCAGGAGTAGAGGTCAGGTGTTTCCTAGAACATCCCTCAATTTGTGTTTGTCTCACGCCTTCTCATAATTATTTGAGGTTCCGCATCACTAAGGAGAATACCACGGGAGTAAACGTGAGCCATATCAGTGAGTCCCCGATGCTACCGTGTCTTATTGCTGGTGACACAAACTTTCATCACTTGGTAAAGATGGTGTCTGTCAGATTCCTCCACTGTATAGCCACTATTTTTCTTTTTGTAATTCATAACTTTAGGGCAGGGAGATACTTTGAGACAATGCAAAGGTTTGGTTTCCTCTTAAACTTTTGCCCACTAGTTTTAGCAGCCATTGGTGTACCTTGCCTCCATGATTTCTGTGGAATTCTAACAGTGATTTTTCTATTCCCCCCTCACTCCTTTTCACATGTATTGATTGAATTTCTTCTGTAAGGAGGTATCGTTCTTTGTCCCCTGTTTATGTACATTATGAATTTATATTTCTGTAGACTAAAATATATTTACTTTATTATTTGGGTTATAATCCAATACTATCATTGTTTATTCTGTTGCTAATATTATTACAGCTTTGGCCATTGGGAGCTCTTTCAGACTGGCTCCTATGCCTCTTCAATATTCCCCCATCCTTTTGCTTTTTGCTTATATAACGCATTTATAATACAGCATTTTAAATTTTCAATTACCAACTGTTCTTTGCTAGTATGTGGACAAACAATTGACTTTTGTATATTTAAAATGGGTTTCTTTTTTTTTTTTAACATCTTTATTGGAGTATAGTTGCTGTACAATGGTGCGTTAGTTTCTGCTTTATAACAAAGTGAATCAGCTATACATATACATACATCACCATATCTCCTCCCTCTTGCGTCTCCCTCCCTCCCTCCCTATCCCACCCCTCTAGGTGGTCACAAAGCACC
>NC_041224.1:179107449-179147718 GCF_002837175.3 Physeter macrocephalus
TTTACATTCCCACCAACAGTGCAAGAGGGTTCCCTTTTCTCCACACCCTCTCCAGAATTTATTGTTTGTAGATTTTTTGAGGATGGCCATTCTGACCGGTGTGAGGTGATACCTCACTGTAGTTTTGATTTGCATTTCTCTAATGATTAGTGATGTTGAGCATCCTTTCATGTGTTTGTGGGCAATCTGTGTATCTCCTTTGGAGAAATGTCTGTTTAGGTCTTCTGCCCATTTTTGGATTGGGTTGTTTGTTTTTTTCATATTGAGGTGCATGAGCTGCTTGTATATTTTGGAGATTAATCCTTTGTCACTTGCTTCATTTGCAAATATTTTCTCCCTAAAATGGGTTTCTTATAAGCAACATATAGTTGATTCTTGCTTTTTTATCCAGGTTCACAGACTCAGCCTTTTATTGAAGAAGTTAGATCTTTACATTTAATATAATTATCAGCATCGTTTGCTCCTTTTTTCCTTTCTTCTTTGCATTTAGCTGTGTTTTTTTATTCCATTTTCTCCACAGATACCTAATAAACTGTATCTCTTTGTTCTAATTTTTAGGAGTAGCTCCAGGATTTAAAATATACATAGCTAATTTATCACAGTCTACCTTCAGATGTTGTAAGTCACATACGACGTAAGTATCCTACAACAATATTCTTTCATTTAATTCTCTTATCCTATGTGCTATTGTTGTCATAGATTTTACCTTTCAATATATAGTAAGCCCCAGAGTATATTGCTGATATTTTGTTTTAAACGGTCAGTTGTCTTAAAATTTTTCTTTTAATAAGTGTTTTTAAATGCAGTTAGCAGAATAATGTTAAACATTTCATGTAAAATAAAAAATTGTATTACATCTATGTTTGTATATTTTAATGTTTCATATACAAAATGTATAGAAGGTTGACAATCAAACATTACTTCTTTCAGGGAATAGATTGAAGAGTTTATTATTATTAAGTTTCTATTTGTATCAAAATGAAATGAGTATACATGACATCTATAATTTAGCTATATTAATTGAAGTTTTTAAATAACACTTATGAACTGCCAGAATACCGCAAATATCATCGTGAATAATCACTCTTAAAATGAGCTTTTGTTTGTTTAAAAAATTTTTTTTTACATTTCTCTACATATTTGCCACTTCTAACACTCTTGCCCCTTTTTTTGTAGATCCAGTTTTCCATCTGATATCATTTTCTTTCTGCTTCCTTTATTATTAACTACCTTTAATATTTCTTGTAGTGCCAGTCTGCTGGTGCCATTAAAACTCTTTATTTTGCCTTCGTTTTTGAAAGATATCTTTGCAGAATATAGAATTCTAGATGAACAGTTTCTTTCTTTCTTTCTCTATTTTAAGGCTGTTACCCCATTGACTTCCGGCTTGCACTGTTTCCAGAAAGAATACTACCGTCATTTGTATATTGTTTCTCTATATGTCTCATTCCTCTCTGGCTGCATTTAGGATTTTTTCTTTCACTCTGGTTTCAGAAAATTGCTTATGATGTATCTTGGTGTGGTTTTCTTTGTATTTATTCTACTTCATATTCGTTGAACTTCTCAGATTTGTAGGTTTATAGATTTTATCAAATTTGGGTGTGGCATTTCAGCTGGGCTTCCCAGAAAGAACTCTTCTGTCTTTGAGAATAAAGGCCAACTGATGTGTTATTAATGACCCTGATAACCACTCTTCTGAGAATGCTGTCCAGGAGCCTGAACAAACCGGTCCCAGTTTGGTGTTAACAGTGCTGTGGTGTGGGGAGGAATCTGGTGAGAATCTGAGGTTCCCTCGGTTCCTTGTAGAGTTGGGACAGCACTGCCACCACCTTTGGGCTTGGCTGTGGTGATGGATACACCACATGCTGCCCAGGATACAGGAAGGGCAGGAGTCCTTTGGAAAAGGGGAGCGGTTTGAGCTTGGGGAGTGGGCCTCTCCAGCAGACGCGTCCACCGGGCAGGTCAACGACTGGTGGGGCGGGGGGTGAGTCTCCACCGTCTCTGGGGTCTTCCTCCCCAGGAAGGATCCAGACCGGCCAGGCACACATCCTCGAGCCTCCCTGAGAGGTTGGCATTGCTGAGCACACGACTTCTCCAGGTCACCTCTGCGTCTCCATCCTTAGCACCACATTTGCAGCTGTTCCTTTACCTCTCCCAGGGGTTGGCCCAAGCATGGAAATCAACCCTTTTCCCTTCTTTTCTCTAATAAACCAAACGTGGGAGGCTCCTGCTGGAGTGGAGGGGCTGCTACGTGGCAGTCATGAGAACACCAGGGGTCAGACCTTCCTCAGCCCTCTGCCTTGCCCTTCCCACCAGGCCCCCACACCCCGCTCCCCCTCATCTGCCCTTCTCCCACCCTGGGGGTCTCCCTCCCCTCCAGGAATTTTCCTCCCCCGGAGAACCAGGGCTGGAACTAGGGTGGGGCAAATGAGGCACTCACTTCAAGCCAAATTTAAGGAAACACCAAAAAACTCAGCAGTGAAGATAAGTCACATTTAATGCAATATTTTTTAAAGTCAAAAGTTATGCAGATACAGCTCAACAACAATGAAAAATAAACAGCCCAATTCAAAAATGGGCAAAGGGCTTGAATAGACACGTCTCCAAAGAAGTTACAGGAATGGCCAGCAAGCACATGAAAAGATGCTCAACATCATAAGTCATTAGGGAGATGCAAATCATAACCACAGTGAGATACCACTTCATACCCACTGGGATGGCTAAATTTTTTTTTATTTTAATGGAAAATAGGAAGTAAGTGTTGGAAAGGATGTAGAGAAACTGAAACTCTTGTGCATTGCTGGTGGGAAAAAAAAAAAAAAAGGATGCAGCTACCATGGAAAACAGTTTGGCATGTCCTCAGAAAGCTAAACATAGAATTACCCTATAATCCGGGAATTCTACTTCTAAAAGAATGGAAGTCAGGGGCTCAGAAAAATACTTGTGCAACAGTGTTCATAGCAGCCCTATTCACAATGGCCAAAGGCTAGAAACAAACCCAAAGGTTCATCAGCAGATGAATGGATAAACAAGATGTGGTCTATTCATACAGTGGAATGTTATTCCGTCGCAAAATGCAAGAAAATTCTGACACTTGTCTACAGCGTGGATGAACCTGGAGGACATTATGCTGAGTGAAATAAGTCAGTGACAAAAGGACAAATACTTGTGATTCCAAGTCTATGAGTTATCTAGAGTAGTCAAATTCAGAGAGGGAGAAAGTAGAAGGGGAGTTTCCGGGAGCTGCGGGAGGGAGAATAAGGCGTTTGTGTTTAATGGGGACAGAGTTTCAGTTTGGGAAGATGAGAAGGTTCTGGGGATTGATGGTGGGGATGGTTGCTCAACAGTATGAATGTATTTGATGCCACTGAATTGTACACCTAAATATGGTTCAAATGATAAGTTTTACGTTATGTATATTTGACCGCAACTTAAACAAAAATAGTGCAAAAAATCCATGATGAACAGAATACCAAAATTTAAAATGAAGACAAGATCTGTGCTATGACAACCCTTACTGGAGCCTGAGACAAAGAGAAAAACCCCTAAGACTAACCCTGTCTTCACGTCAAATGTTGGTACTTTGTTCATCACCGATTTTTTGCATTACTTTGATTTTGTTAAATACTGCAGTAAAATGGGATTTCTTGGGATTGCGGATGCCCCCTGAAATGTTGCACGCGATACCAGTACCTCACAGGAGTTCCGGCCGTGAGGAGTTCCATTTCAGCTACTGAAGTGATGACGTCTCCCTCAATCCTGCCACAGAGTCAGCCTCGGCAGCTCCACCCCAGCCGCCCCCTGCGGAGGCCACGCCCACGTCCCTTCTGGCAGCTGGATCTGGGCCAACCCCACTTTCTCTCTTTGAATTCCGCACTGCCATCACTCCACAGAATAAAACCAAAGGCCTCTCGGAATATTATTCAGCCTTAAAAAAGGAAGGAAAATCTGACTTATTCTATCACGTGGCTGAAGCTTGAGAACATTATTTTGAGTGAAATAAGCGAGACACAAAAGGACAAATAGCATTCCACATAACGAGGTACTCAGAAGAGTCAAATTCATGGAGACAGGAAGTAGAAGGGTGGGTGCCAGGGGCTGGGGGAGGGGAGAGGGTGTTGTTTAATGGCAACAGAGTTTCAGTTTAGGGAAGATCAAAGAGTTCTAGAAATGGATGGTGGTGATGGTTGTACAACAGTGTGAATGTACTTCATGCCACTTGACTAGACACTTAAAAATTATTGAAATGGTATATAATACGCTATGTAGGTTTTACCGCAATTTTTTCTAAAGGTGAAATACAAACAGAAAACAGTGGCCACCCTTGGTGCATCCAAGGTAGTTTGACACAATGAGTGCTCACGGTGGAGCTTCCTTCCCCGCTTTGTCCTCTGAACTCCGTGGACCAAAGTCTCATCTGGCCAGAGGCCACTGCTTGTAAAACAGCAAAGATAAATATTTTCTACCTCGACTTGGGTAGGAGAATATAAACAGAAAGGATCCAGATTGATTTTTAAAGTCATCACGTTTTGTCCCCAAACACTTTTTCCAACCCTGAGATTGTCAACCGTCCTTAATTTGGAAAATGCACCTGGGACCACTCCTCCAGCCTCTGCCGTGATTCACTCACTAGTCACAGCTCCTCTGGGACTGCAGACTGTCCTCACACAAGAGACGCCCTTGGCTGCTGTGACAAAGCATTTCTGTGCTCATCGTAACCACGCACACAGGGGCTGCGGCGGCGAACACGCGTGATTTACATCTGAGGGACGGGACATGAGCCCGGAGTGGCCAAGTGACTTGCCCAAGGTCACACAGCTGGCCCAACCTTGGGCTGTGGGCTCTGGCCCCTCCCCCATCACCCCTCCACCTTCCAGACACAGGACACGTCCTTGGGCATCTTAACGACAGCCGTGGCCCTGGTTCAAGCCCACCTCCCCACCAGGCTCCCCAGCCCCATGGCGATTAATGCACGCAAATTGGAGGCCACAGGCCCCAGCCTGGCACAGCCAGGGCCAGCCAGCCCTCTCAGGGCCTGCCTGTTTCCTCCTGCAAATGACGTTGGGGGCGTTCGTGGCGGGGGCAGAAGCCCCTGATAATGAGGCTTGATTGGGCAGAGATGTTTCTGCCGAGGCCCGGGTGGCGCCTTGGCCAGAGCAAGTTCCCGGGCCGGCCTTTCCCAGACGGCCCCCACCTCTGCTTGGTATGCGACAAGGGTCTGAGCTGGGGTCCAGCTGCCTTCCCAGGCCATTCAAGTCAACTCCCGCAAAGGCTTTTTGTTGTTATTACCACCCTCCGCCATTGCCAGGGGCCGTTTTTGTCTTCCCAAATGGGAAAGTATCTTTTACTTTTCTCTTTTGACACTGACTATTTGGCCTAAAGCAGGGGCCAATTAAACTAATTAATCTCCAGGCGCTTTGCCGATGGAGAGGCTAGGCTCTCACACTTCGGGTCCTTCGAGAGGGGGTGAGTGAACCTGAGCATCCTTTGTGTGACTCTGACCTTTGGGCTGGACAGGCTGTGGCGTGGCCTCACCAGGCCGCCAGGGATGCGTGTCCTGAGTCTCCCCGCCACCCCTACCCGCCCCACTGGGGGGCACCAGGCCCCCCCCCCCCCAGCGGCTCTCACCCCTTCACCTCGGATCCAAGCCAGGCCGAGAGGGGGTGAGTGAACCTGAGCATCCTTTGTGTGACTCTGACCTTTGGGCTGGACAGGCTGTGGCGTGGCCTCACCAGGCCGCCAGGGATGCGTGTCCTGAGTCTCCCCGCCACCCCTACCCGCCCCACTGGGGGGCACCAGGCCCCCCCCCCCCAGCGGCTCTCACACCTTCACCTCGGACTCAAGCCAGGCTGCAGCCCCCAGGGGGACTGCTCTCCGCTCCCATGCACAATTAGCACTTTCTCTTAGAAGGGGGAATAAAGAACCCCCAGATCTGGGAGAGCACAGTCAGCTAAAAGGAGGGCGCTCCAGGTGGAGTTCAAAGACCCCTGGGGTGGGAGTGGCCATTCTTCAAGGCAGCTCAGCCCCCACTTAACGGGTCCCTCGTCAAACGCGTTTTCTTCGGGAACGACGGCAGAAGTTCTTTGGCTCCAACAGGCAGGAGCAGCTGTCCACACTGTTTACTCAAATACCATTCTGGCAATGTTCCGAATGGTTTTTTTTCTCTTCCCTGCAGGATCTGAAACCATCCGGGGGGCGGTTGGACGCACGCGTCTACACGTGGCTTTCCGGGGTGGCGTCTTTGCTGAGCGCAGAAATCCTGTTCCCCAGAGCCCTTTGCCGTGTTCCTCTGGGCCTACCCACCCCCGCTCCGCCCACTCCCGCTAATGGGCATGTTTCCGTGAACACTGAAGACGAAAAACATGCAATTTGGAATGTGTCTCTCTCACGGTCACACATTTCTTTTTACTGTGCGTCTTGGCTGTGCCGCACTTCAAAATTCCCAGGGACCCTCCCCAGCTCGGCTTTCAGAGGGTCTTGCACCTTTGACGCCCCCTCCCCAGAAAGCCAGAGGGCACTGGACACGGGCTTTTGTAGGGTGTCTCCGAAAGCACTTTCAATAAAAGGCTCCGTGTCTTTGCCTCCGGTTTCCCTTTGCTGTTGGAGCTCTGGGCTCGCAGACCCAAGATCCGTTCCACGGCCGTGCACACCCGGGTACATCTTGACAAGCACCGGCTTCCAGAACTTTGCACAACACCGCGACCACAAGCACTCAGGATATGTGAGGCCGCGTTTCCCGGTTGCCTTCTGACGCTCCGGTCATGTCCTGGCCCAGAGGCATCTCCGCGGGCTTGAACACCGTCCCAGTGGGTCTCTCTTCCTCCAGGTTAAGTACAAGCCCCTCAGTGGGGTTGTTCAGGGCCCCCCGCCTTCCTGGCCGGCCTCCCCCTGGAGCCCCTCCCTGCATCCCACACGCTGGTCTGAGAGGCTGCTTACCATCCAGCAAAGAGCCTGCACGCTCCTTCGGGGCCTTTCCTTGTGTGCTTCTTGCCAGCCCACTGGTTCTCCCTTTGTCCGCATCTCGGCCAGCTGCAATCCCACTGAGTCTGGCACACCCCCGGCCCCTCACGTATCTGCCTCTTGTTGCTGTTGTAACAAATCATCACAAATTTCGTGGCTGAAAACTACACAGATGTATGCCCTTACAGTTGGTCAGGGGTCCAAAATGGTCTCCCCGGGCTAAAATCAAGGTGTGGGCAGGGCTGGCTCCTTCTGGGAGCTCCAGGGGAGAATCTGCTTCCTTGCCCCGTCCAGCTTCTACAGGCCACCAGAACGCCTTGGTCGTGGCCCTTTTCGCTGTCTCCCAAGGGCATCGCCATGACCTCTGCATCCATCACTGCATCCTCTCTTCTCTGACTCTGACCCCACCATTTCCCTCCTTCCCTTATAAGGACCCTCGAGGTGGCATTGGGCCCACCTGGGTAATCCAGGACCATCTTCGCATCTCAAGTTCCCTCAAGTTCCCTTCCCATCTGCGAAGTCCCTTTGGGGTCCCTCGTTCAGCCACGCACAGTGCACAGTGCCTGGCCCGTCCCAGCCGACGACCTTTCGCCTCCAGCCTCCCACTTGATTTCCCAAAGCAACATGGGAAGCAACAGGACAAAAGCATTAACCCCACGTTACAGGTGGAAAAAAATGAGGCGCACGCAGCGGGCAACATCAGAGCGAGACGGGGAAGGAAGGTGGGGCTTGGCGGCCCTGCCAGGACTGCGGTAGGCACCAGCAAGTGCTCACCCACAAGCTGGCCGGCTCACAGCTGCTCGGGCAGCGGGCATCCCGGGCCTCGAGGGCAGATGACCGCAATGCACAAGGCAGGTCAGCAATTCGTTCCATGCCCTGGGTTCCCGATTCTGATCACAGGCATTTCACGGTTGGAACGGAGAATCTCACTTCTCTCCCAGACCTGCCTCTTTCCAGTGTAGCTGCTTGAAGAAAGAGCACCGGATGAAGGGGTAGAGAGACCTGGGCAATGCAACAGCTGACGCGGACACATGCACACCCAAACGCACACGCACGCACACGAGCAATGGGGCATCCTGAGCCTCAGATCCCTCCTCACTGCGGGATGTGAGGAGACTGACATGTGCACATTCCGGGCCCTGGGCTTGAGAGGAAGGGGCGGGGCGTGTCCTCCTCTTCCTCTTCTCTCCTTGGCCGTGGCAGGAATGCAGATGGGATAGACGGAGCTGCAGCAGCCATGTTAGACCGTGAGCTCAAAGTTTCTTTTTGAGGCCCGTAGACCTGCAGCCTACGTGCCTAGATTCCTGATGTTCTGGTGTCACCGTATCATCCTGAACCATTTGGACTGTAACATGAGATAGAAAGAAACTCCCATCGTGTTTAAGCCACTTTGGGGAGGGGGGGATTGGGGGGAAGATGTCTGTTCTCGCAGCCAAGCCAGTATCCTGACCGTTACAGATGTGGGTACGCAGACATGGTGGGGCTAGGGGCACTGCTACAATAAACCCAGACCTCCAAGGTCTGGCCTCCAGAGTCCAGGACTCAGATTTTGTGAGCTGGAAAGCTATTGACACTTGTGCTGCAGAAATCCTGTCATAAAAATGCTCCCTGCGACGCTTGGAAAGCTGAACACATCCTGAGGGCTCCTGGAACTTTAGAACTGGCTTGAAAGACTCAATGCAGGTGTGTGTTGGCTGCTGCGTGCTGCCTTCAGGAAGTGATACAGGAAAGTTATGGAGATGGCTCTGGAGGTGCAGTCCTGGTGGAGAAAAGAGGTGGCTCGACCCCTTCCCAGCCCCTCCCTTGAAGAGTTCTCAGCCGGGCAAAGGGGAGCCAGCCTGGGGGCCACGGTATGAATGAGGTGCTGTCTCCCCACCCAAGCCTGTGGTCCCGCTAACATCAAGGTAGCTGCTATGAAATGGGCTGAGAACAGAGGACTGGAAACAAAAGACCCGCTTCATAAGACTAAAAAGCCAGGTCTGGACAAGATCTTTAGGTGAAGTCACGTATGCAACATGGACCAACCAGATGCAAACAAACCAGATGCAAAGAGACCTACTAAGTTTTAGAGGGAATTGTGTCGCCAGGTAAACCACAGTCCAGCTTTCAAGAGCTCGCTGTTTTTCCAGCGCCCCCCAGAGAGATCCCTGGACACCCCAGAAATGTAGACACAGCCAGAATTATGCTGTGCGGGCCTGGTGGCTACCAGGAAGGGCAGAGTCGGCTATGCCCAATCCTGGGGTGGGAAAGGAGGGCGCTCCCAGAGGACCCAGAGAGGACAATGGGGACAGTGGACAAGGCCCTCTTCCCAGCTAGCAGAGGCAGGGCGACCAAAGGGGTCAGCCTCGGCAGAGTGGTGGCGATGGCTGCCCGGCCGAGCGTGACCATCGCTCTGGACCAGCAGCAGCTGCATCGTCCGAGCTCATCTCTTCCAAAGGCAAGGCTTTACAGCAGTTCTGCTGTTCCGTAGTCACCTCGGGGGGCGGGGCTAGAAACCACTTGTCTTTTTCATTTATAGGTTCCCTGTTCTTGAGGCATCTCATCTGGCCTTGGTAGGAGGACCGGGCATCACCTTCAGAGCCCGGACATGGCCAGATGCGGCAGCTGGGCGGGACTTCAGGGCTGTTCCAAAGAGAAGGGGCTGAGAGTGTCCGGGGTCTGGAAGGCAGAGCCTGCATGGAAACCGGGGGGCCCAAAGGGGCGGACTGTGGCATAGACGGTTAGATGTTCCGCAATGTCCATTTTCCCCTTCATCCCTTAATAACAGAGCCCTTTAAGCTTGAGCTAGGAACAGAGCCACCCGCCTCAGATGATGTTCCCCTTTTCCCCGGCAGCTAGAAGTGGCCACGTGACCAACTTCCAGGGAATGCGATGTGAGCAAAGGTAACACATGCCACTGCTCAGGGAAGGGGCCAGGTACTCCCCTCTCTTTCCCCTCTTTCCCTGGCTGCACTGTAGGCACGGCCTTCTTGAGCTGTGAGGTGAAAGGTCCTTGAAGGCATCAGAAGTGGGGTAGAAGGAGCCCGTGCCCCAGGAGCCGGGAAGCTGAGGTATCAGCCCTGTGTGGCTTAGATTGAAAGGAAGAAAAAGAAACAGCCCTATTTTGCACACTATGACGTTGGCATCTTTGTTACAGCCACCACCCCTGTAACTAACTAACAGAGCAGCAGTGTCTCTCCGTGCAGGTCCCAAAGTGCAGGCCGGAGACGAAGGGCAGGGATCTTGCCATGTTTTTGTTTGTCTTTTTAACCAGGAATTCACTGTAGTGTGACTGTCAGTTACTCCTAGGTCTACCTCTCAGAGGGAGAGGCTGCATCCTCCGTCTCCATGGCAATGTAGAAAAGTACTTTGTAAACATGAAAACACTTTTCCACGTGTCTGAAATTACTGTTGTTATAGCTCAATTCCCATTCCCCCAGCTATCGTCTGGGGTTAAGTCGATGGTTGGATTTTTCGGGAAATACTGGACTCACTGTGTGTCGTCCGGTGATTTATTCATCTGGGTCTCAGTTTTGTCATCTGTGAAAAGGGAAATCACGGTGGTTGCTGCCTGCCAGGGCTGTTGTTGGGATTCGACGAGGTGGTGAGGGTGAAGCCCCCGGCACCGTGCCTGGCCTTCAGCCAGCTCTCAGGGATGTTTGCCAACTGCGTTATAATCCACGTGCCAGGGTCCTGGGACCCCCGAGTCAGAAGGCAGCCAAGATGCTGCTGGTCCAGGAGCAGTGGGGCCAGCGCCTGAGATGGGCACCAAAAGAGCCCAGGTAGCTAGGGGGGCACGTGAAAAGCTTAGGAGGGACACACGTAGGGTGAGATGCCTGGAGGTCCCCGACTGGTAACTGGACCACGCAAGAGGGGCCCGAAGATGCCAGAGTGGAGAAGCACACGGCATCCATGGTGGTGAAGACGCCGTCTGTGAAGCTGTGGGCTGAGGGAGATCAGCTAGAAGAAAGGTGGGACGAGCAGAGGTGTCTGGCCCAGCCCTGGAGAGCCGTGACCTTGGGAAGAGGAGGCGGAGCCAGACCGATGATGGGAGAAGCAGTGAGTCCAGGGTGATGTCCAGCCCCCTGGTGCGCTCAGATCCGCCCGTTGCTGCATCCTGGCAGGACCCCCGGGGGTTTCAGGTGAGCAGGGTCTGCATATGAGTCATCCCTCTCTCTCCTCTGGGGTCTACACCCCTTCAGCATCATCTTCATCCATCTCCCCGCCGGCATGCATGGCGAGGTGATCCTGTCACTCCTGTGCTCAGAGCCCTCTCATGCCCCCGCATCACATGGTGTGTGCTTAGGAAATGTTTGGCGGCGGGGGGGAGGGTCTGGCGCACAGTGGGTGCACAGTCTACATCTGACAAATGAATATAGTAGGTGCTCAATAAATGTTTGGTAGGAGAGGGCCTGACACACAGTAGGTGCTTTTACATTGGCCCAGTCTGCCCTTGGGTCTCATGCCCTGAGTGGGTCTGGGAGCTCCCGGGCATGACCCACTGCGCTCCTGACCCACTGCGCGCCCACCCCTGGGAGATCTTGGTCGCCAGGCTTCTCCTTGGCCACTCCTGCCAGGATCTGGGTGTCCTCAGGAGACCCACAGAACTGGGAGGCAGTGTTCCTTTCCATCTTCCCATCGGGCTAAGACTCGAAACAAAACTGTCAGATTTCAGAACATTTCACAGCGGCAAAAATAACTGCACTTGGGGAAAAAACACACAGACATTTCTCAAAGTCATCTAGCGCTTCAACAATGTGCCAAAAGCTTCTGGAATGGACAGGTTCGGTTTGCCACGCACCAACTGCGCCTACCCTGCCAGCCTCGTCTCCTGAGGCCCCCGAGGCCGCCCCCCGCCCCCCGCGCCAAAAGCTCGGCACAGACAAGGCAATGAGGGAGACGCTGCAGAACCACCTTTGTCTGGCCCTACTAAGTGCTGATTGCACAACACTACCCAGGATTCATAAGCCACGGATGCCAAATCCCAGGTGACGGGGGCAGAGATGGGAAGGAGAAAGGCAACCCTGGAGAAGCGCCTGCTGGGGTTCGGAGCACTCACACACTATTTAGCATCTCATCGGATCCCCACAGCCCCCCGCCCCGCTTTATAGATGGGCATCGAGGCTCAGGGAGCTCACTCAGGGTAGGGGCAGACCAGGTTTCCCTGGGAAGGAATTCCAGCTGTCCTCCATTTGTCTTTCTCCTTCTTCTGTAGTAGTAGAAGAGTTGGCACACGACCACCCAGCCTAGCACAATATTTCCCAGCCTCTTTGGCGGCCAGGTGTGGTCAACGTAATGAAGCTTGTTCCGTGGCCACGAGCAGGGCTGTGTCCACCTTCCTGGTTGCACTCGCCCTCCCCTTCTCCCCCGCCCACCGGGATGGCAGGACCTCAAACAACCACCGTAGACCCACGAGAACAGCAGAGCCACAAGACGGAAGGAGCCTGGGACACGGAGGAGCTGCGCGGGAGCCTGGACGTGTCCCCCGAGTCAGCAGGTAAAAGGTGGACTAACTCCCACCCGAAGTGAAGCATCTGGCAACAGAGGTTTGTTGCTGCAGCCGTTTCTGTGGGAGCCTTGTAGATGCTGAGGAGTCTGGCTTTTATCCCAGGGGGATGGGATGGGAGTGGAGAAGATGGCTCGAAGCAGGGCAGCGATTAGATTCCATTTGTGCCTTTCAAAGGTCCTGCTGGCTGTCATTATCCGAGTGGATTGAAGCGGGCAGTTTGGTCCCTGAAGCATGAGAGATGACAGTGCTTAGACTAGGAGGGCGGTGGAGAGAAGGAGAGAAGTAGTCAGATCCCAGACACGTTCCAGAGGAGGGAGGGCTCAAGAATCGTGGAGAGCGGGAGCCGCGGAGCGCTGGTACTCATCTGGCCACAGAGACTGCAGGTGGAAGAGCCAGCTCGGAGGTGTGGGGCGAGTGGGGGTCCAGGGCTCAGCCCAGGCAGTTAAGTCTGAGGGGTCTGGGGGGGGGTCCAAGGGGAGATTTCCAGCAGGCAGGTCGGGATTTCAGAAGATGGCACGGAGATGCAAGTGGGGCTATTATCAGCTTACAGTTGGTCGTAAATGCTGAAGGAGGAAATGAGACCAGCGAAGAGGAGAGCAAGGAGGGCATCCAAAAGGGGGTCTAAGGGACAATATTTCAAGGTTGGTAGAAGCGGGGGTCCTCAGAGGAGCCTGCAGGCAAGTATCCAGAGAAAAGAGGGGACGCCACAGGAGTGCGGGGTCCAGAAGTCCTGAGAGAGCAGCCACCTGTGTCAGCGTAGCCAACGATCTTCCCAAAGGAGGCCACTGGACCTCCTTGAAGAGTGACGCTGGACCGCTAAGATGACGGCCTCTGCAAGTGGAGGGAGCAGAGCTCAGACTGCAGAGGGTGTGAGAGATGGAGATACAGAGGGGGTCATTCTCTGCAGGCGTTTTCCCTGAGACAGAATGGGGTGTGGAGAGCTGGCCAGAGGTTGGGGTCCAGGGAGAGGGCTTTGAGGTGGGAGGTATCAGGGCACGCGGGGATGCAGATGGAGCCTGAGGGTCCAGGAGGGAGGATGGTTGACGGAGGTGGCTTGTACAACACTCAGTTTTATCCCAAGTCCCTGATTTTTTGCCATCCTCCAATCAAGACCAGATTTTTACTTCATATCATTCTTAAATTCAATCCTAAATAGTTTCGCTTCTTAAGCCTGGATTTTCTCCTAGGCAATATTCACAGTGAAATCACAGATTTGATGGGGTAACTTGTTTTCTAATGTACAATTATATAAAAGTGCATCCACGCACCTCTAACGCGGTCTTGGGATCCACCGGGTCTACCATACTTTTTTAAGTTGGGGTCGGGGGGAGAGGCCCCAAGGGCAGTCAGCAGAGTCCGGTGACCCTGGGGCGGACCTCCACAGCGTGACCTCAGGCAAGTGATGGAAACTCTCCGAGCTCCGCTCTCCACCACCATCATATGAAGACGGCGCTCTGTCCAAGCTGGGTGTGAGGATGGAGATAATAAACCACACAGAGCCCATAGGAGACAGTCAGCACTCGGCTAGCCTAATAAGTGCTGGATGCAGCAGGATGGTCATGGTGACTGTTTATTAAGATCGGGGCGAGCCACAATCCTGCAGGACATCCTGGTGCCTGTATCGAGCCAGGCCCCACCAGGGTTGTAATTTGCTCCCGCAAGACTCTGGAATATATTACACACCACGAGCTTCAGAGCCTCCCTGCCAAACACGAGCGGAGGAAGAGCCTACGTGTGTGCCAGTCCATGCCACCCCTACCCCGGGCAACATCCAGTTTCTCTGAGGACCTACCAGGGGATGATGCTGTAGACAGGCAGACGGGCCCCGCCCATCCGGGGGTGGGTGAGGGCAGTGGGTAAACAGCTCGGCACAGAGGCTGCCGTCGTTCCCTGTGTGCAGGCTAGAAACACTCCATCTCGCCCATTTTTCACCATCTTAAAATTTGCTTCTCTTCAAGCTACTGGGATCTGCCCATCAAATCTCACACTTCTTTTCTGAAGCTGCTTCCTGAAGTATCTCCTTTTACAAGTGGGCAACCGAGGCAGAGAACTTCACATGGCAATATTTTAGAGCAGGATGGGACTCTAAAGGACAATCAGCCTGACCCCCCCCCCATTTGACAGATGGGGAAACTGAGGCCCAGTAGGGCAAGTGACTCAATGCCGTCACCCAGCCAGGAAGAGGTCGATGGCTTGGCTTGCCTTGCTGCCACAGGCTCAGAAAATCACTTTTCTGGGGACTTTTCTCCCCAGGTAATACCTCATCACCGTGCAAAAGGGGATGCAGGGGTCTCATTTCTCTCTCTGCAAAGCTCCCGACCTACCCATGGAAGCCAGGCAGCCTGGCCGGGTGGCAGCTGTCTGGGGAGAGCAGAAACCAGCTGAGTTCGGGGTCAGAGCCGGGATTGGGCTGGGCAAACACACGCCTTTCTACACTGGCTGAGCACTTGGCAAAGGGCGCTGAATTCTGACCACAGAGGAGGCCAGGTGTGTCCCCTCCTCCTTTACTCTCAGCAACGGGACCCAGGCCAAGCCAACGACACCCCGAGGGGCCAGCTCTCCCGCGCAGATAAGAAGTGCCTGTGATTAGCCTGAGGTCATTTGCCTCAGGACACCTGGCTCTCCGGGGCCAGGGACGCCCCTCTGTCTTCCAGGGCCTCAGGGGGCAAAGGTGAGCCCCACCCAGCCCTGTTTAAATTACTCCAAATTCTAAACGCGCAAAGTCCAAAGAGCAGACCTGAACACCCTGCTATAAAAAAGTGTTTGAAAAGAACATTCTCCACTCATGCTGGAACTCTGCCTGCTTCCACTTTGGGGTTCTGGGCAGACTTTTAGAAACAAACTTCTCACCAATTACCAAGAGCAAAACAACTCCCAGAAGATCTCAGCTGGTGCCAGACGGAGCCAGGAACAAGCCCCCTTTGCAAAGAGTTTCTGCTCAGTCTCTGGAAATCCCAGGAGATGCCCGTCACGCTGGCACAGCTGACCCGGTCCCTTCTTCCCCCCACCCCCGCCTACTCCCTGCCCCTAGCCATCTGCAGCCCTCCCCCTCAACCCCTGGACCAGCAGGAGCACCCCAGCTGCCAACAGCCAGCTCTGAGCAACTCCCCTCCCCAACCCACAGGTCCAGGAGCACCAAACAGAGGGGGGCGGGGAAGCCAGGCCAGGCTCCCCTGACACCCACCCTCTGAGATTCAATCACCTCCTTCCCAGCATCGTCACTGCAGGTCCCTGGCGTTGTGGGAAGGGACAGGCCGGGCTCACTTCTATGCCACACAAGGATGCTGCATACCTTGGGATGAGGCCTTGGACGTGGCCAGAGGCCGCCAAGGAGAGAAGGGTTCTGGGGGGCTCATCTCTCCCCATCTCCAACCACCCCGTCACCAGGAAAAGCAGGGAGGGAAAAAGGGAAAAGGGAAAAGCAGGAGAAAGGAGCTTCAGACATGCTCTGCGCATGGCCAGGCCTGGTGAAGTGGGCCTCGCCGTGTCCCGGAATGATCTCAGTGTGCTCAGAGCCGGGCCTTCCTGGAGCAGATTGGAAAATCCCCCGGAGCAGGCGGGGGCCTTGCCAGCCGCTTGGGAAAATGTCTTTCCAGAGCTTAAGGGCGTCATCTCCTCGCTTCCCTCTCATTCAGGCTGTGGGCTGCGCTGCCCTGGGCTGCAGGCTGGAGGCTGGGGCCCCAGAGAGGAATCCAGCGCGGCCCCTGGCCTTGCTTGCAAAGAAAGCCTCCACCTGGAGCAGGAGACAGTCCTGGCAAAGGACGGCAGCGATCTTGCAGGATAACCGAATGGGCCGTGCGCTGTGCTGGGGAGGGAATCAGAGAAGGCTTCCTGGAGGAGGCGACTCCCGAACACCAAGTCGAAATTAACCAGAAAACAAATGGGGGATGAGCATCCCAGGGGGGCAGGAACAGAGGAGCAAAGGCCTCGAGGGGGGAGCAGAAGGGGCCTGTGAGCAGAGCCACCACAGAGTATGTGCGAGAGTGAGGGCCAGAGCATCTGGGAGCCTGTGGAGAGGTGGGTCTAGGAAAGATGGTGGATGGCCTCTGCCCGGGTGGAGCGTCTGTGCCAAGGAAGGAGTGTGGGCTTTAGCGCAGTGGGAAGCCACAGAGGGCTTCGATCCCATGGTGACACAGCCTGGGTTTATGTTTTGGAAAGTTGACTCTGGTTGTCCACCAGGCACAGGGCAGCGAGAGGAAGGCACGCTTCCAGAAAGCTTGGAATGTCCTTTCTGGATCCTCAGCAGAGTATTCCCAGCCCTCCCCACTGGCCCCTTGTCCAGCCTCCCAGTCCCTCAAAGTCGCCAGGATTCCCCTGCCTCTGAACACTTGCCTATGCTGTTCCCTGTGTGTGTGTGCCCTCCCTTGCCTTCTACCTGCAGGACATGTGCTCGGAGGCAGCCAGAGCGCCCGTCCTGGTGCGCCTCCCTGTCCGCCCCTCTGCTGGGGAGACTTCATTGCTCCTTCAGATTGTTCTGGCGGGGCCTGGCCGTGCCCCCGGTGCAACAGTCGTCTAGTCAGGAGTCGACCTCCCCTCCAGGCTGGGGTCAGAGGTGTGTCTGGGGCCCCTCTGGATCCTGAGCCCTCAGGCAGGCAGGCTCTCGGGAAAGGCTGGCAGGGTGTCCTGGGGGGCCTGGCTGTGATGTCCCCTAGCTCACCGTGAGCGGTGCAGCCCGGCGTGGGCGAGCTCACTTTATTTGCCCTGAATCCCTTGGAGCAGGGACCAGCTGGGTTGTTATCGAATCATTTCCCTTTCCCTGTGGTCCAAAGTAGCCTGTGCTGAGCTCTGCCCGATGCAATGTGAGACTCACCCCTCCAGCCTGGCCCATGGCAATGGCCCAATCTGTCCTACCCCCGCTGTCCCTCGCCTGCTAGATGGATGGGGAAAGTCCAGTGGGAGGCCCAGGGCCCTAAGGATAGAAAAGCCAGTACAATAGGAATGGATCCCATGATGTGCCACCCAGACATGTTGAGGCCTGCTGGACGCAGGATTCGAGTGGACAATCGTACCAGAGACCTGGAAGGTACACCACTCACCGAAGCAGTAAGGAATGCAAGGAAAGCAGGAGTACCACAGAGAAGCTCAGTGATGTCTGTCTTCCAGATCCAGGGCTGATGACAGCCAGGAGGTAACGCTGCAGAACCAGGCTCGCTGATAGCAAGGGGGTAACAGGGTCCGGACACGGCAGGGGCACGGTGGCGGTATGCAGCTGTGGGAAACCAGATGGAAACAAGCCACTGTAACGGGCAGCAGGGTCATGGCGGCAGCCAGGGGGCTCTGGAAACGGTTCATCTGTTCATAGAACATGGGGCCAAAAGAGCTGGCAGTCAAGTAGGGTAAAGGACAATCTGTACAGTAAAAAGAAATCAGGAATGGGTGATCAGGATCCTGAAGGTAGCTGCCCCAGTAAAAAAAGGCATGACTCCTTTCCTGGTTTCCAACCTGGAGCCAGTTTTCAGACCAGGAATCCATTCGTGGAAGGTGGGCACTTCTCCAGGAAGAAGGGCCCTGGGCCACCACAGGTGTACATGGTAGTAATGCTCCAGTTCTTCTCCAGATGAGTGTTAAGGCTACTGATCTGAGTATCTTGGCAGTGGGAAAGGAATATGCCCAGACATGTTGAAGCTGTTGGACACAGGATTCGAGCTGAAAATGATACCAGAGGCTGAATGATCCTGTTAGAATGAGGCCGATGGGGGCAAGGTGGTCGGTGGTCAGAGTCCTGACGCTGGCGTGGCTTCCTGTGGGTCCCCAGGTCTGCGGTCCTGTGGTTCTTCCCTGGTCCTGGAATGAACGATTCCGATAGACCTCTTTGGTAGTTGGCACAACGCCCCCTGGCCTTATCCGAAACTACCTTCCCCCATCTGGGCCAAGAGAGTAAAACCAAAAACAAAACACACGGGAGAATGGCACAAACGAATGCCACCTTTAAAGATGTGAACAACGCAGGAGTGGTGGCCGCCATCATGTTTCCATTTAATTTGCCTGTCAGCCCCAGAAAAACCTGAGGGATCTTGGATGGTGGCAGTGGATTACCACCAACTCGGTCCAGCAGTTGCTGCAACTGCAACCCCTGCGCCAGATGTGGTCTTTGTTAGCCCAGATGAACATGGCCTTGGGTGAAGGGTATGGGGCCCCATAAGAAATGAGGATCCAAAGCAGCTTGCATTGACTTGGAATGGACACAAGTATACATTTAGCCTTTTGCACTAGGGCTCTTATCGCTCTCATGCCTGTCACGTTATAGTCTGAAGTCTCTATCACATTCCTGCCTGGACATCTCACAGAACATCACATTGGTCCACTACGGTGATGACACCATGAGAATCAAACTGGAGGAACACATTGGAGACCTTATTTCCGGAGGATGAGAGATAAACCCTGTGAAGATTCACATGCCTGCTGCATCAGTAAAGATATTAGGGACCCTGTGACCTAGGGCATCCCTTCAAAAGCAAAGGACGAATAATTGTGTCTTGCCCCCCTACCCACACCCCCACCATGAAGAAGGAAACACCACGCCTGGTAGGTCTCTTTGCGTTCTAGAGGCAGCATATTCCACACCTGGGAATACCTCCCTGACGCTGTACCAGGTGATCCAAGAGAAAGCTAACTGTGGGTCGGACCCGGAGCAGGAAAGGACTTTGCAGCAGGTTCAGGCTGCAGTGCAAGCATCCCTGCCCCTTGGACCATACGATCTGTCAGATGCTATGATCTTAGAGGTTATCAATGGTTGGAAAAGATGCCAAGTGGATTTTATGGCAGACCCCCATGGGAAAATCTCAAATCAAACGCCTCCATTTCTGGAGCAAGCCCATGACATCTGCAATGGAGAATTAGATATCTCTCAATAAAGAGCTTGTGGTGTGGACCCTGCTAGAGATAGTGCTCTACCATGGAAATCAAGTGACCATGTGGCCAGAAGTGGCCACCATGAAATGGGTTCTATCATACCTACCAAGACATAAGGTCAGTTCGGTCCAGCAGTGTGTTCCGACATAAAATAGAAGTGACACATCTGAGATCAAGCACAAGTTAATCAAGGACTTCCACCAGTGCCTCTCCCTCAGCTCACACCTATAACCGCATGGGATCTTTATAATCAGCTGATGGAGGATGAAAGTCTGAGCTTGGCTCACGGATGGGTATAATATACGGTGGGCATAGTATATGGTGGGTATATTATAAGGTGAGTATAGTGAAGGTTCAGTATATGGGTACAAACTAAAAATGGATGGTGGCTACTCCAAGCCACTTGGAACGGCCTTGAAAAATAGTAGAGAGGGAGAAGCTTCCAAATAAATCTGCAAGACTTGGGTCAGTCACGCACTCTGTGTGGAAAGAGTTGCAGCCCAAAGTTAGAGTATAGATGGACTCATGGGCCGTGACAAATGGCCCGGTCAGCTGCTCAGGGGCCTGGAAGGAGAAATATTAGAAGATCAGAAAAATTAGAAGATCAGGGAAGTCTGGGGTAGAAACATGTGGATGGAGCATACACAGGCGGAGTATACACAAAGTATTGCATATTAATACCCACTAGAAAACACCCAGTCCAGGAACGGCCCTGAAAACCCAGACAGACTAAGTGACTTGGCCTCTTGACAGCAGCCAGCCTCTGAATGGCCACCCCAGTGCTGGAGCAGTGGGCATGGGAATGGAATAGCCATGATGGCAGAGGTTAAGAGAGCCCAGCGACGTGGGTTCCCACTTTCTAAGGCTTGTCTATTTAGTGCCACTGCTGAATGTCCAATCTGCCAGCAACAGGGACAAAGGCCGAGCCCCTAGTATGGCAGCGCTCCTAAAGGAAACCCATCAGCCTCTCGGAAATAAGTTAACTACCTTGGACATCGTCCATCCTGGAAGAGGCAAGGATGAGTTTCGACAGGAGTCAAGAAACAGTATGGATGCGGGTTGCCTTTTCTTTCCGCGGGGCCTCAGTCAGCACCACCATCTGAAAGCTCACAGAATATTCAGTCCCATGGCGTGAGGCCCACGTGCCATCACATCAGACCAAAGACCCACTTTGCAGGAAAGGGGGTGCTGGAGCGAGCCTCCGACCGTAGGCTCCACTGTCGTATCGCGGGCCGCACCAGCCAGGAGCTGCCAGCCTGATCGAGGGATGGGCTAGCCTGTCCAAGGCAGAGCTGAAGGCCTGCTCAAGGCAGTTCCTTGCAAGGACGGGGCGCTGTCCTCAGGGTGCGGCGCACACTCTCGATCAGGGACCCTTTTTGCCCCTGCTGGGTGGAATCCATGAGTCCAAGAACCACGGGGTGGAAGCCGAAGTGGCCACACTTACTGTCTCTCCCAGCGACCGCCGCGGGACTCGTGCTTGCGGCCTCTGCAATTCAGGGCTCTGTCAGAGCTTCCGCCGGGGCCACGGTAAGAGTGTCACCGAACCGCAAGCTACAGCTGACGCCGGGCGCTTTGGCTTCTCGCGCCGAGGGACCCGCAGAGAGAAGAGGCATCGTTATCCTGGTAGGGCTGATGGAACCTCATCAGCAGGAAACAGAACTGCTGTTACCCAGTGGCAACGCAGAGACATCTGTGTGGCCTGCAGGGGGTCCCACCGGGCACCGCTTGGTACACCGTCGCCCGGTGTTGATGGTAAAATGGGAAAGTGCAGCAGCCACAGCCTGAGCAGGACACGGCGACCCGGGGCTCCTACACTTCAGGGATGACGGTCTGGGCGAGCCCCTAGGCGAGCCCACAGGTGTCGAGAAGAAGAGGTACAGGCCGAGGATGAGGGGACTCTAGAACAGAGAGCAGGGGAGGGGGGGTGATGCTATCACCGCAGCCTGAAGGCCCGCTGCGGTGGCCAGGGCCGTAGTCTGTCCACGAACGTTCCTCTTCTGAGCTTCTGTCAGGGAGAGAGACCCACCGGAACCGCGAAGACGTGGCTCCCTCCCGGAACTTAGGTGGGTCTGAGCCGCGCACGGGGCCATCTGCAGTGGAGGCCGTGGTGTGCTGCCCGGATGTCCCTGCAGGACCTCGTGTCCCGATAGACAAGCCTCAGTTTCCAGCCCCTCTGGGAACACGTGGCCTGAAGAGAGCTGCCCAAGGCTCCCCCCCTTCTCCTGAGGGGCACCCTGCACCCAGTGACTGGGCAGCGTGCGAGTAAAGGCCCACCAGCATTCTGCAAACTCAGGACCACTCCGAAGGGCCCACCAGCCCCTGAGCTCCCTGTGGGGTCGGCTGAGGACCTGCCGAGGCTTCGTCACGGCTCAGCTTTGCCGAACTCCACCCCATCGCACTTCTTCCCCTCCCTCCCACGGGCGTGGATCCCGAGCCGGCTCCCTAGAAATCTTCCAGCCCGTGAAGCCACCTGTGGGAGCTGCGGTACCCGGCCTGCAACCCTGGGGTCCTGAATGACCCCCCGGAGCACAGCCCTACCCCCCCGCACACCCACGTGGACCGAGACACGAGCAGGTAAACCCCTGTGTCGTGCAAGCCGCTGAGGGTTGTTTGCTGTAGCGGTGAGCTTACCGCTGTCCTCCTGTCTGGACGGCAGCCAGGACCCACCTGGAACAGGTGCTCCGGGAGCGAGAGGTGAGGGGACCAGTGAACGAAGGGGTTCCGGCCTCTGTCCGGCGTTCCCCTGGCCTGAGCTGGCCTCCACCTCGTGAGCACCTCCTCCCTCCGAGGCCTCTCTGGGACCATGTCCTCCGGGCCCCGGCCTTCACCCAAGCGTGGCACAGCCAGCTGAGAACAGTTCAGGGCGTCGTGGGTCCAGGTCTGGCTCTCCCAGCAGAACGGGAGCCCTGGAGCCTGGGGCTCTCCGGCAGATCCTCTTCTGGGTCCTCGGGATCCAGGACAGAGCCAGGCACTTGTAATACCTGTGGAAGAATCCAGAAGGCCTCAGTTTCCCCATCTGTGGCGGGCAGGCGCCTTCAAGCTGCACAACCTCTCAGGACTCACACCCAGGGTCTGTGACCCACCAGAAATTGGTGAGGAGCTGGCGTCCCGCTCCAGGGCCCCAAAACACGCCTGCAGGCTTGAGAAGGTGCGTATCTGCGGGGTTGCGGGGACTCGGTCAGGCCCCCTGGGAGCCAAGGCCCCGCGACCACGGCCCGCCCTCCAGCAGAAACCCCGCTCACTTCCCTGACCCAGAAATGCCACCCCCAGCCTGTCGCACAGGACGGTGGCTCTCCCCGCCCCGACCTGGCCCTGGTCCACCCCCAGCCGCCCCCCAGCAGCCGGATTTTGTCCCTCTGACTCATCGAGGTATACAGTAAACTGCCCGAGTGCTGGGGATGCGGGCAGCTCCTCGGCCACTTGCGGGGGAGCGAGCTACAAAAACATCCCCACCGCCAATAAGGGCATCCAAAGAGCCTGCCCCCCGGGGACCCCAGCTTCCTGCCCCTCAGCCTCGGCGTGGGAACAGGAGCTATCCACAGGCAGGCAGGTCAGGCAGTGGGGACAGGCAGGGAGGACCCTCCCGCCTCCGCCCCCGTCCCCAGAGCCCTCCAACCCAGTCCGCAGCCACTGGCAAGCCTGCGCTGAGTGCCTGCTGTGTGCCAGGCCCCGTGCTGGGTGCAGGTGTCCCAGGCAAGGAACCACAGGCTCAGGGTGGGGGGCAGCCCACCCAAGGTCACGGAACTGGGGGTGGAAGGGAGTGGGACTCAAGCCCAGGTCTGTCCGCGTTCCCTGCCTGAAGCTCCCTGCAGCGCAGCCAAAGGGCCCCCAAGGAGGGCGGTTCCATGCACATGTACGGTCCCCGCACCCAGGGGAGGTGATTTTGAGGAGGCTGGGACTCAGGCGTTTGGGATGCTGCCGTGGGAGTGTGTGTGTGTGCGTGTGTGTGCGCACCAGCCCTGTGGACCCCCACACCTCGGGTCCCTGCCAGGCCCATCCTTCCAAGCCCAGCTGGGACCCTGGAGTCCCACCCTCCAGTAAGGAGAGCCTGGAGCCCATGACCTTGAAATGAAGCAAAGGACCGATGCCCACCTCTGTCTGCAGCTTTTTTTTAAACATTATTATTATTTTTTTTAATATTTATTTATTTGGCTGTGCCGGCTCTTAGTTGCGGCGTGTGGGATCTAGTTCCCCGACCAGGGTTCGAACCTGGGCCCCCTGCACTGGGAGCTCGGAGTCTTAGCCACTGGGCCGCCAGGGAAGCCCCTCCGTCTGCAGCTTTGATTCTGCTGGGAAAGGGCTCTACACCCAAGTTTTCATCACCTGCCTCGGGAACCCAGCCCAGTGGACGGTGCGGGGGCACCAGCCACGCCGCGCACGGCCTCTCTGAGCCTCGGTCTCCCACCCTCGGAGGGTCACCCTGGCCCCAGGGCACTAAGGCATCGGCGGGCACCTGTTCCTCAGGTGTCTGTGTGTTCAATTCTGCATCTCCTACGGTGGACCTGGTGTGGCCAGATTCTTCTTCCCAATAGCACCCTATTTGCTGAGAAAATTGGACGGGCCCGGAGAGGAAGCAAGGGGCAAGTCTGGGTGGCAGCTGGGACTAATCACACGGAGGGAGGGGCCCCCTTGACCAGGGAGCACCTTTCTGAAAGGTGGTCAGTTCTCGACTCTGAGCTGGAAGTGGCCGGCAAGGAGGCGGGAGGGACACAGCCCCACCAAGAATGTTCCCACTGAGTCCCAGGCCCGCGCTGGGGCTGCCCCACACCTGGTCCCAAGTGTGAAGGGAAAAAATAAGGACAAAGTAAGGGCGAAGTCGAGTGGCTTCGGGCTCAGCTGTCCGCATTCACTGACGGGCCCGCCCTTTTCTTGCAGATGCCGCCAACCCTTTTTGTGTCCAAATACCACTTCTTCTGTGAAGTGATGGTAACAGTAGACGGTAGCCGATGTTTGGTTTTGTTTTCAGTGTTCTTGCTTTGGCAAAATATAAAGTTGGCACCCTACAACAGGAACTCAAGTTGATTTTTGAAATTTTAATTGTTTGCGAAATCCACGGGCCTGGGACTTTGTACGAATCCTCTCGTTTAATCCTCACAGCATCCCCCAAGGGATGGACATGATTGTGCCCATTTGATGGATGGGGAAACTTGTGAGCGGGGTGGGGGGGAGGACCTGCCCGAGATCTCACCCCGTAGGGTGGGGCTGGAGTTTGAACTCGGCTTTCTGACCGGCCCCCCTTCCTGCCCCCCACCTTTCCCCTGGGACCAGCCACCAGCGTCCGGGATGGGGGCCTCCTGCCCCCACGCAGCCAACGGCAGAAGTGGTCATCCTGGCGCTGGCCACCGATTTGAGTGGGCCCGCCCCAGCACAGGGCTCCGTCCCCAGCAGCCCCTTAACCGGCGGCCACCCCAGTAAGCCCCACACCCACCTTCCCCCGGCCCACTGACAACCGGGGTTCCCTGGAAGGGTCATTGCCCAGACCCAGTCCTCCTGACCCAGCCAGCCTGTGGGCCTCCCCTCCAGAACCAGGCTCTGGCCCATAGCCAAGGGGGTTTGGCCTGGGCTGGTGAGCCAGGGGGTCCCGGGCCACTCCGCCTGGGCCGCCGCCAGCCCGCTGTCCTGAAATGGCCCGGACCAAAGGGCCCAACTGCAATTACTCAATGACAATGAGGACAAGTTGTTTGCCGTGGCCATAGGCCAACGGCTCCGACTGTGGTCTTGCCTCGCCTCCGCCTCGAGAGACATCTGGGATGGGGGTGTGGCCGCACGAGCCCCTCGGGGCAGCTGCATCCTCAGCTCCGGCTGCTCTACAGGGCCAGTGGGCCCTGGTCAGGTGGCCCCTCCCCCAGGGCGGCACCCCGGGCACCAGCGCATCCCCTCACCCGATTTCCAGGGCCCCCACCCCACGCATCCTCAAGTCTGGCCAGATCCCATCCTTTCCTTTGTTCACGCCGTCCCCTCTGCCTGGGAAGCCTCACCTCCTGCCCTGGCCGCGGATCTGCCAACTCTTGGGGGTCCCAGAGTCCGCTGCAGCGACACCTCCTCTCGATGCCCGGCCGGTTCCCCCAGGAGTTCTCTCCGTGCTCTGAGTCCCTGGGGCCCTTTCTCAGAGCCTCCGTGTTGTCTTCTGTAAAACAGACACAGTGGTGGTGCCTTGCACACCGCGTGGTGGGGAGGACGGGATAAATGAGACAGGCCATGTCAATGGCAGCCACTCACACTTAGTAGCTGCTCCATACACAGCGGATTTATTGTTGTTGTTATTGTTATTATTACTGTGTTTCCCCATCGTCATGGGCAGCTCTTTTTCTTCCACCCACCCCACAGATGCTGCTCCTCCCTGAGCTCTGCCGGCACCCGCCAGCCTTCTCCGTCTCCCCGTCTTCCCTGAGCAACCTCACCCACTCCCGCGGCCTTGGCCGCCACCCGTGGCTGTCTCTGGGCTGCTCTCCCGGCTCCACGCTGGTAATGCAGCTGCCTGTGGGCACATTCCCCTGGATGCCCCTCAGACCCAGCATTCCCAGCTCTGCCATGTTTCCTATCACAGTGATGGCACCCCAGGTACCTGTCACCCGTGCCAGAACCTGGACTCCCCCCTCCACCCCGCCTCCACCTCCTCCTCCTGCACCACCAGCAGATTCTGCTGCTTGGGTCCTGGAAAATCATTTCCAACCCCGCTCTTGGCAGCAAATCCTGTATTATTTAGGAATGCTTTGGGCTGCAGATAATAGAAGGCCCAGTGAACGGCGACTTAACCAAAGAGGGGTTTGTTTTTCCAGCATAACAAAGAGTCTGAGGTCCATGGCTGCTGGTGCTGGTACCACGGCCCTGGGCCAGCCCCTGGTGATTTCTCTTGACCTTGACCTCGTTGTGGCAAAATGGCTGCGCCAGCTCCAAACACCAAGTTCTCAAACAATATCCAAAGGCAGGAAAGCAGGAAGAGGTGCAGGGGTGGCTTCCCTTCTCAGGGAGGACACAACCTTTCCCAGAAGCCCTCCAGTAAACGTCCCCTCGCATCTCGTCCCCTGCGTCTCACTGGCCAGACCCGGTTCCTGGTTCCTGGCTTCAAGGCGGTCTGGGAAGGCAGTTTCCTACCACGGTGAATGGCACCCCATGTACCTGTCAGCCGTGCCAGAACGTGGACTCCCCCCCTCCACCCCACCCCAACCTCCAGCCGCCCCTGCGCCCCACCTCTCCCCGCGCCTCCCCGCCAGACCCTAGACAAGGTCCCAGGACAGCAGGAGAGGACGGAGAGGTCAGCAAGGGGCCGGCGCAGGAACCAGCCGGGCAATACCACCGTGGGAACCAGAGCATGTTGCCGCTGGGACCCTGCTGTCCCACCTGAGGGGTAAGGGTGCTGGGGGGTATTGGCCCACCTGCTCCCACAGCCATTGCTGAGATCTGCCACTGGAGTGGGACAGGTGGGCCTTGATTCTCTGGTACTTCTGGCCTGACCTGCTCCCTCGGGCAAAGCAATGCGGGCGCCAGGGGTGGACAGCAGGGACTGGACCGCAGGGCAAGGGGAAGGAGTGCAGGCGGGCGGTCAGCTCCCTCCCGACCCCCCAGCACACCCACCTCCTCCCAGGAACTCCCATCCTGCAGTTTCCTGCCCCATCCGTCCCTGTTATCTCTCCTGGCCTTTCAGATTGCTCCCCTCCCCTCTCCCCTCTCCCCACCCACCTGAGCTCCCAGCCCAGCCCAGCCAGCCTCACCCCTCCTCTGGGACTAAGAACCTGTAAGTGGAGCCCTTTTTCCCACAGCCCCAGCCCAGTTCTGGCTTGAGTGATGGGTCAGTCTTAAACCTCCACCTTGGCTGTGGCTGCAGGCCTTGGGACCTTCCCTGACCCTGGGAGGGGAAGGCAGAAAGCCCCGCCCCCCACGCTGGGCGCAGCTCCAGCAGGGAGCAGAGCCGAGACGCCAGGGCTGCCCCTCCACTGCTGCCGGAGGCCGGAGGCCGTGGCTGAGCACGGAGGGAGGAGGAGGACCAGGAGGAGGGCACGGATGGACAGCCCAGCCCATCACCCCCCGGGGATGCGAGATGAGAGCCCTAAGGTGGAAGGAGCCGGGTCTTTAGAGCCACCAGGGCTGGGCTCAAACTTCCCATGGGCTGTAGAACTCCAGTGTGATCTCAGCAAGCCACTCGCCTCCGTGGGCCTCATTCTCCTCATCAGGAGAATGGGTACAGTCACACCTATGTCACAGGCTGGCTTCGAGGAAAGCACGAGGTGTGCACACACTCAGAAGGCACGGAGCCCGGATCTCAGGGAGGGTTAACGAGGGAGGGGCCGCCCCAGCTTCCCGCCTCGGGTCCCCCGCAGCCCACCCTGGCTGCACCGCCTCCCTTCTGCCTGCCGGGCCCAGCCCAGACGTCGCCCCTGAGTGCCAGGCAGAGAGGGCCACCTCCTGCCCAGGCCCCTGCCCGCCGTGCAGCTGAGTCACGGTGGCTACAACCGTCTGTGCCCGCGTGGGTCACCCCACCAGACCCGCAGCTCCTCCAGGCAGGCCCAAGCCCCCCGCCATCCCTACCCCGGAGGCCGTGGCTGAGCACGGAGGGAGGAGGAGGACCAGGAGGAGGGCACGGATGGACAGCCCAGCCCATCACCCCCCGGGGATGCGAGATGAGAGCCCTAAGGTGGAAGGAGCCGGGTCTTTAGAGCCACCAGGGCTGGGCTCAAACTTCCCATGGGCTGTAGAACTCCAGTGTGATCTCAGCAAGCCACTCGCCTCCGTGGGCCTCATTCTCCTCATCAGGAGAATGGGTACAGTCACACCTATGTCACAGGCTGGCTTCGAGGAAAGCACGAGGTGTGCACACACTCAGAAGGCACGGAGCCCGGATCTCAGGGAGGGTTAACGAGGGAGGGGCCGCCCCAGCTTCCCGCCTCGGGTCCCCCGCAGCCCACCCTGGCTGCACCGCCTCCCTTCTGCCTGCCGGGCCCAGCCCAGACGTCGCCCCTGAGTGCCAGGCAGAGAGGGCCACCTCCTGCCCAGGCCCCTGCCCGCCGTGCAGCTGAGTCACGGTGGCTACAACCGTCTGTGCCCGCGTGGGTCACCCCACCAGACCCGCAGCTCCTCCAGGCAGGCCCAAGCCCCCCGCCATCCCTACCCTGGGCTCCGAGTGCGTCCTGGCCGTCCGTGTTCTCCAACCCGGTCCCCATCGGACCGCAGAGAGCTCTGCTGTTCAGGCCCCCGTGGGACCCCTCCCTCAGGCCCCCACCCCGCCCAGGCAGCCCAGCTCACAGTCAAGGTTAGGGTTAGGGAGCACGCGGGCCCTGAGGGGTTAAGGCAGCAGGGCCCCAGGGGAATCAGTGACCACGTGGGGCTGGGGTTGGGCAGTGTGTCCTTTGACGCCGGTCCTCGGATTCCCTCTCACCTCCTGTAGGGTGGGATCTGAGAGATGGGACGTCCCTTAGAGGCCATCTGAGGTGGGAAGGTAGAGGCCCAGAGAGGGCAGAGCTGTGTCCAAGGCGGCACAGCGGCTCACAGCCGGGCTGGGCACAGAGCCTGGGCCTGGGCCTCCCAGTCCGGGGGGGTCTCCTTCTCACCCCCGCTCCCCCCATGACCTCCGGGAGCAGAGCCAGACTTTGAAACCTTCCCGGGGCTGTGGGAAGGGGCAGGAGCCTGGGGGCTAAGCCTCGAAGCCACTTCCGCTCACCGAACCTCAGTTTCCCCTTTAGGAAGTGGCCCTCAGGGGACCCTGGGGTACCCACCAGCTTTTGCAGTGCATCCTGGGGAGGAAGCTCAGTCAGGAAGGGCACGTGTGACCTGAGTGCCCTGGGAGAGAAGACCCCCGCCTCCCCATCCTCCGTGTGCCCCAGGCCCATCTAACTGTCCCGCGGTGGTAGGCAGGCAGTGCGGACGGCCCGCAGGCCAGCGCCCACCCTAGCAGCAGAGAGAGGGCGGCAGGCACAAGCTCCCCGGCCCCCTTGCCACCCCCCTGAGGCCCTCCCCATCCCCTCATCCCCTGGGGTCCGGGGCTGGCGGTGAGGTCTCCGGCCGGGCGCTGCCCACGTGTGTGTGCGGGGCCCTCGGGGGTCTCACTAATTGGACCCTGGGGCGTGGGCCCCCTGCGGGCACCCGGGCCCACGGGGCAGACGGTGGGGGCAGAGACTTGGGTGGAGGCGAGGCCGGGAAAGCCCCAGGCTGCAGTGCAGGGCTGGGCGGATGACAGGCGGCCCAGCGCCCAGGCCGAGGACAGGACACTGTGTTTTGATTATTTCCAGTTTCCTGACCCCCAAGTAGTGATTTAATGTTCCTGTTTACTCTGAGGGTTAGGACAGAAGGCGGGACGCCTAAGCTGGCTTCCACGGCCTCCCCCCGCGTCACCCCCAAACTCCCAGCGGGGGAGCCATCGGAGGGAGCCAAGGGTCCCAGGGGATGGCGTAGGGTCTCTGGGTACATGGAGGACCTCAGATGGGCTCAGGGCGGGGCCTGGAGCAGAGCAGGTCCTGCCGGGGGTTAAAGGGACCTGCCCACAGGAAGCGTGGCTAGGTGACCCTCAGAGCTGGCCTGAGAGGCTGTCCCCCCTGGGCGGGGTGGGGGGAGGCCAGCGCCCAGGGTTCACCTGCCCCACTCACCTGGTCAAGGGCAGATGATCCACATTCCCGGGCCTCCCCAATACGATCCGGGGCTCAGACTTTGGCTGGGACCCTGTCCCCTCTCGGAGTCAGAGTACATTTCAGGGACTTCTTGGCAGGCAGAGCCAGGAGCCTGTGGCTGCCTGGGAGGGACTCCAGAAGTCCTAAGCCCAGCTCCTTGCTCCTGCAATCTTGGCACGTAGGGGCCAGCTTGTAAAACCACTCGAAACACAGCCTTCCACGGCATCCTCCGAGGTTGCGGCTGCACAGGGCAAAGCGAAGGGCGTTACTTTTTTAAACGGCAAAACGTATCCAGCTTTTTTGTTTAAATCACTGCAAGTTCACATCGTTATTGGCAAGAAAAAGATGAAAATGCCGATGTATTTTCTGCACAGGGACATCCTACCCCACACAGCCCATTCCTTTATTCAGGAAGCATCCCTCAGCACTGGGCGGGCGCTGGCACCACAGACAAAGGGCTGGGGGAAGGATGCAGGTGAGGGAGAGGCTATGGCCAGGGCGGGGCTGGGGAGAGCCCCTCAAGGAAGACCGAGGGCGGTGCAGAAGCAACAGGGTGAGTCCCACGGGGACGTACGAGGGCTGGGGACGAGGCCCACACGGCCGTGGAGGTCTCAAGTGCACCCGGAGCCCAGGAGCGCTGCACAGAGGACCTGGGCGCACCTAGTGTCACCACTCCCTCTCCCTATAAGCTATGGGGGAGGGACTGCAAGGTCACAGAGGGGAGATGTGGGACTCAAGGGTCCAGCAGTTCAGGGTTCCCCACGGGATAAGAGGGACCAGCATTCTAGTCTTCAGCTGTCAAAGCCCAAGACCCCAGGAAGACGGTGTCTGCCGGGCGCTGTCCTCGCAAAGCGGAGCACAGCGCACCCTCCCGCCTGCCCTGACAGCGCTAGATCCTGGGGTGGCAGAGCTGGGCAGGCCCAGGAGACCACAGCCGCAGCCCTGGCTCCACCTCTGACACCCTCTTGCGCCATGGTCTCCCCCTCACTGAAACCAGAGTTAGGTCCGGGGACCCCTCCGGTGCCCCGCCACCCACCGCAGAGGGGCGGCCTGTCCGGCAGAGGAGCTTGTTTCTGGGGCCGGGCCCTTGGCCTATAGAAAGCTCACTCCTGAACCCAGGCCACGACACGCGCTAGAGCCAAGGCCCCTCAGCCTTCCCCAGACAGCGTTCGCACCACCTGTGTCCAGTCCCTGGCCCGCCGCTCAGCTGTGTGGCTTCGGGCAAGTTCCCTGACCTCTCTGAGCCTAAGTCCTCAGTGTCTGGAACGGGAGTGAGAGTCGGCTCTGAGCAGACCTGAGAAGTCCGAGGCTGGCATCGAGGTGATGGCAGCTCTGGAGGACGTTGCAACCATACGGAGCGGTGCATCTGGGCGGAATCAGAACTGTCATCGGCAGGGTTCCCCCAGTCCGGTATGCTCAGAGCCAGCAGGGCAGCTGCAGGGACACGCAGACACATCTCTGAAGCCCAGTCCTGCCCTTGCGAATTATCCTCGTCTGAGGCCTCCGGGGTGCAGCTGATGAGAAGCGCCTGGCCTGTGCCCTGCACATAGTAGGTGCTCAGGAAACATCCCTCGGGAGCTTGCACTCTAAAGCGACTGGACAGTGCGGCCCCGAAGGCTGAGACTCCAGGCTCCAGAGGTCGGCGGTCACCGCCCATGACCCCGGCCCACGACCCCGCCCCAGGGTGACCCCTGGCTGCCACTGGGTCTGGAAACGCTTGGCCAGGGCGCTGGGGGCGGGGTGGGGAGTGGGTGCTGTTTGTGGAAAGCAGCGGAACAACCGAAGCCAGCTCGCTCAAAGTTAGAGCCCCTTCTTCCAGAGCGGTTGTTTAGAAGGAAAAAAAACATGGTCCAAATCGCAGCCGAGAAAACCTGCAGCCAGAGAAACGGGAGTCGGTGGCCAAGAAGGATTGCAAAACGCCGGCCCTGGGGAAACGGCTGCCTGTGCCCAAGCCCTGCAGAGCCAGGCTCCGGGCACCTTCCCGGGTGCCGGCCTGGCCTCGAGGCCCGGAGCCCGGACCGCTCACCCCGGCCGCCCCAGCTCCGAGCCGGGGGCACAAAAAGACACAACCAGGTGGCCAAGGGACTTCCCGGTTTGCAGACACCCCCCCGCCCCGAGGGCCCCTGGGGGCCTTTGGGAGGACGGTCCTAGCACCAGGAGGTGTGGGAGAGGGTTGGACAGGTGGGGGTTGGTCGGGGCAGCCCCCGACGGGGGGCTGGGGCCCAGGGTCCCGGACCGTGGGCGAGAAGCACGCAGGAACGGGGGGGAGGCCAGTTTGCAGCCACAAGGGGAAGGGAGGCAACCAGTCACCGTATTCCTGTCCCCGGGCCCCCAAGGCCGCCACACTGTGCCCACCACCCACCCAGCCCCGGCCCTTCCCTCCAGCAGCCCTGCGGCCACAGGACGTCCTGGCCGCCCCCTGAGCCGTGCGGGGCCCTGCTGTCAGGGCAGCCTGGCCAGGCCGAGCGAGGGGTCACTTCCTGCATCCATCGGTCTGGAGGATGAGGTTCCACGTTGTCAGAGCTATTCTGCTTCGAGATCCCTGCTGGCTCCCGCCCTACTGCGCCACCAACTCTCCAGGGTCTCAGACGAGGCTGCGGGGTTAAAAGTGGCCCTCACAACTGTTGGCTGCCCACCTGCTGTGTGCTGGACTGGGAGAACTCAGAGGAGGGCAGGCGGGCACCCTGTGAGGACGCGGGGTCCCTCCGGGAGAAGGAGGTGGCCAGGACGTTCCGCAGCCCCCTCATCTCACGGGAAGGGCTGGTGCCCACGGACCCCACTCTGCCGTGGCCTCCGTCGCCCCACGCCCGCGTGGCTGATGCCCGGAGCCCTCCGCAGATGAGATACAGGAGGGGAAGCGAAGAGAGAGTCGTGTGCTCATTCGGTGGCTCTGCCAACTGCCAGCCGGACTCCCCGCTAGGCGGGGCCCAGGTCCCACAGCAGTGAGTTCACGGTTGGGTGTAGGAGACCCCATCCCTGGGACCAAGGATGCAGCTTCGGGGGCCATCCACAGCCTCTGCGACATGGTGTGCACACCTGAGCTCCGTTCCGAGCCCCGGGGGAGCTGCATCCACAGTTGGCCCTGAGCAGGGGGTCTGACTCATCCATGGTGGGCAGCAGCCTCCAGGCTACAAGTTCCTCACGTACGTCTCCCTAGCCTCCACCAGCCGTGGGAAAGCTCAGGCTTCCTGGAGGTCGTGGCGCTTGAGTGGGGCCTCTAAGGACAGCAGGCTTGAGGGGCAGGAATTTTCATTTCAGGCAGAGGGCACAGCACGGCGAAGGTGAGAACCGGCGACAGGCCAGTGTGGCTGGCGTGCAGCCGGTGACACCACGGTCAGTGGAGGCCAGAGTGGGACAAGCTTGAATACTTACACCAGTCAGGGGGTGCCGCCCCGGAGGCATGGTGTGGGTGGCAGGGCCTCCCCCGTGCCCATTCTACAGAAGGGCACACTGAGGCCTGGTGCAACACCACCACCAGGGGAGCTGATCACAGAGCATGTTCTCCCAGGTGGACGGTGTGGCCTCCTAACCCCAGCTGCTGCCCCAGGGTTCTCGAGGGCAACAAACAGGGGGCCAGTAACCAGCTGCCAGCCCTTACGGTGCCTCTGTGGGATTTAGAGAAAGGTCCCCCTCCAGGTGGGGTGCAGGCTGCACCCCAGCACACTTGCCCCTCATCCAGTGGCTATTGCTGGGCTCGACCACCCCAGTAATAGCCCCAGTCACCACGGCTGCCACTTTTTAGTGCAGCAAGAGCTTGACATTGTCCGTGTAGAGCCCACCTAAGTGTTTGAGTCTACTACTGGGTTGGCCAAAAAGTTCGTTCGGGTTTTTCCGTAAGATGTTACAGAAAAATCCAGGCGAACTTTTTGGCCGGCCCAATATTTGGGGACCGACTATTTGAGCAAAGTCTGTCTCTCGGAACAGGAAGCAATGTGGGGGCAGGACCCACGTGTGTCTTGCTCACCTGTGACTATTCTGTTCACCAGCACCAAGCCTGCCTCATAACAAATGCTCACAAATATTTGTAGAACGAAGGGTCTCTTTTAACCCTAAAACCACCCGATCAACCCCATTTTACAGATGAGGATGGAGAGGTGATGTGACTCGCCCAAGGTCACACAGCTAGAAGTGGTGGGACTGGATAGGAACCAGGACCCTGGGCCCCCAGAGCCCTCGCTCCTCCCTCCCCCCATGGCCCCGCCTGCTCCTGGACACCTGGACTACTTCCCACACACTGGAAGCAGAATGCTTACTCCCCAGCCTGGCCTGTGAGCCCTCTCCTGACTGGAGCAGCCTCTCAGCCGTTAGGAAAGAGAGGCAGCATGGGCAGGGGACAGAGCCTGACCAGCTGGGGTTAAAGCCTCATTCTGCTCTGCTCTTCCCTGAGCTCTTCCTTGGTTTCCCCTTCCATAACACAGGAGGTTTTGACACAGTAATGTCCAAGATCCTTTCCTGGCTGACAGTATATCTACAGTCTAGAGCAAAAATGTTAAATCTACAGCACACATACCCCTACTTGTGATTTCTGAGCTTACAGCAGACATCACTAATCAATCACCAGTCAATCTTTCCCACTGAATTCATATTGAACATCAGAATCCTTCTCAACACAATGCACAAGGAAACCATTTGATCAAAGCTGACAAATAAGATAAAACCCCTGGTCTGGGGTGAAGCTGGGCTGGGAGCAGGCCCTGAGGTAAGCCTAGTAAGCCTGGTAAGCCTAGGTAAGCCTGCTAGTAAGCCTCATACTATTATGAAACAGCACCTGCCCTTTCAAGGGAAGCACCATGAATAGAGATCTGTGACCCATGCTGGTGAGGAGTATCAAGGCTGCACTGTGTCCATGACTGCCTCCCCCGCCAGGCTGACAGCCCCAAGACCAGCCTCGAGACCCAGGCCGAGGCCAGGCCTGGCCCTACCTGCACCGTCAGAAGTTTTGTCCCATGGTCATCTCTTTGATGAGTCCTCATTTCTGACCTTGTTTCATGACAACTCCTCCTTTGGTCTCAGCTCAGGTCTCACCTCCTCCAGGAAGTCCCCCTCCAGTTTTCCCTCCCGTTCAAGGTAGGGGTCCCTGTGGTACCTCTACCGTTCATCACACCTTCAGTCATTCAGCAAACACACTGTGTGGTATTTGCCCATGAGTGTGTAAAGCTGTGGCCCCGGCTACAGGCCCCGGGGCTGCAGGCAGAGCCCCGGTAAGTGAGGCTGCAATGCGGGGGGCGCACCAATTCACCTGACTCATTTACCAGGTCCCCAGGGATACAATGCAGGTGCCATCCTTGCCCTCTGGAGCTTACAGTTTGGTGAGGAAGAGAGACACAGCTGGGATACTATGGAGAACAGTATGGAGGTTCCTTAAAAAACTAAAAATAGAACTACCATATGACCCAGCAATCCCACTACCGGGCATATACCAGGAGAAAACTATAATTCCAAAAGACACATGCACCCCAATGTTCATAGCAGCATTATTTACAATAACCAGGACATGAAATCAACCTAAATGTCCACTGACAGATGAATGGATAAAGAAGATGTGGTACATATATACAATGGAATATTACTCAGCTTTAAAAAGGAACGAAATTGGGTCATTTGTAGAGACGTGGATGGACCTAGAGAGGGTCATACAGAATGAAGTAAGTCAGAAAGAGAAAAATGAATATCATATATTAACGCGTGTATGCAGAATCTAGAAAAATGGTACAGATGAACCTATTAGCAAAGTAGAAACAGAGACACTGACGTAGAGAACAAACGTATGGACACCAAGAGGGGAAGCAGGGGGGCGATGAACTGGGAGATTGGGACTGACATATATATACAACTATGTATAAAATAGAAAACTAATGAGAACGTGCTGTGTAGCACAGGGAACTCTACTCAAAGCTCTGTGGTGATCTAAATGGGAAGAAAATCCAAAAAAGAGGGGATATAGGTATACGTATAGCTGATTCACTCCCCTGTACAGCAAGAAACTAACACATTGCAGAGCAACTATACGCCCCTCCCCCCCCAAAAAAGACAGCTTACATATAATTAAATGGCAATAAGTAGGAAACTGTCTAAGACGGAGGCCTCGCTGGGGGCCCAGTGGGTCTCCCTGAGGGTTTCATGTATGATCACAGCCCTGAGAGGGGACGGGGGAGGGTGGGCAGCTTTGTCTCCCCCCTTCCTTAACCTTCTCAGCCACCACTTCGCAGAGGAGGGCCGGAGCCCTAGGGGAAGTGAGCGGCCGAGGGCCCCCAGCCAGGAAGCGGAGACCCTGATGCCCAGCGCCCAGCCGGACCCCACGTTCCCCTGGGTCCCCCATGCCTCTCAAGGGGAAGCGGCTGCCTCAGGCTGGGCCCTTCTGGGTCAGCCTACAGCCGAGCCGGGGCCAGGAGGCCATCCATGGGAAGCTGGCTGCCCTGGGGGCTGCAGTGGGCCCCAGGCTGCCTGGGCTGGCGGCCGGGCAGGTCTCCCGGTGGCGGGGTGACTTCGGCTAGGCCAGGAAGGCTGGGGCCCACTGCAGCCCCCGGGGGTTTCTACCTGGGCCGCTGGGGTTCACTCGGCCGTGGCGGATGCGCGCGATGAGCGGGGCTGACGGCTCTCCCACCCACCCCCCCCGCCAAGTTGTACTCAAGCATAACGATAAACGATGGCAGGCGTCCACGGCCACGTCGCAGAACATGACAGGCACGCCACGTCTCCGAGCCAGCCAGCCCTGCTCCCCCGCGGCGGCCGGCGTTCCTAACAGGAGGCTGTGAGGGGGCATCTCAGGCCACGGGCAGCCCCACAGCCGGCCCAGGCCGGGCCCCGTCGGGGGGCACTGCTGGGCAGGGCCCGGGGCTCAGCGTCCCACGGTCACCGGAGACCCGGGCCCGACCCCTCGCCCATCCCCTGGTGTCCTTCCGTGTCACCTGCTCACTCTAGCAGAGCAGGAAAGCAGCAGCCCACGGCCCCGTGGGGAGGGCCGCCAACGGTGTCAGAAGCCACCTTCCCTCTGGAGCAGCGTCTAAAACCGTCACTCCAGCCACGCCGCCCACGCGAGCCCCAGCGGCCGCCAAGGGGTCTGCAAGGACCTGGGGAGACCCCCAAACCGGGAGGCCTGGCAGGGGTCAGGCAGGGCAAGCCCCCGCGTGAGTCGGGCCCAGGCTCCTCGCCGTCCTCTCTCGGGCGCGCGCGCAGGGGGTATTGCAGGGAGCGAGGCAGCCCCAGCGCCCCCGCCCCGCCCCGCCCCGTTCCAGCGCTGCCGGACAGACGGGGGAGCGGCTCCACCCTTCTTAATCCTGGTTGCGGGCGGGGCCCAGAGACAGCACGCAGGGGTCCCGGGCCCGCCGCGTGGCCTTAAATTGAAGGGTGGGGTATGCGCTCTGTGCGAGCTGAGCCTCCTGGGGGAGGGGGTCAGAGCTGGGCCCACAGACCAGCAGAGGAAGGGGGACCCAGGCAGACGGAACCACACGTTAAAGGTCTCAGGGTCAAAGCCGACCTTGAACTCTCCGGGATGGACTGGAAAGCAGCTGGAGGGGGAGAGGCCGGGGGAGGGGCTGGGAAGACCCGCAGGGCCTGCGCCAGGAGGGCGGCGACCCAGGAAGGCTGCCCACTGGGCTGCAGGCGGGTTGAAGTGGGCCAGGCTGGGTGCAGGGCCAGGGACGGACGGCAGCCGTGGGAGCAGAGATGGTGGGTGAGAGGAGCCGGTGAGGGGGCTGGGGTGCAACCAGCGGGACCTGGAGACACAGGAAGCCGTGGCTGGGGAGAAAGACCCGGTTTCCGGTCCTGAGACGGGGACAAGCGGGTCAGCCGGTGTCTGGCGAGTGTTTCCCTGAGGTGCCCAAGGGCGGCTGAGTGCAGGGAGCATCGGGGCCCGGCACAGAGGTGCTGGCCGTCAGCAACGTGTAGCATCCGTTGACGCTTAGGTGTGGGCGAGATGGCCCGGGCAAGGGAGAGGCAGCGAAGACCCAGGTACTGGGCCTGGCCTCCGGACGCCTGGGGCGGAGCCCTGGCACATCCCGGAGCCCGTGAGCCAATGATGGGTGTGACAGGGAGAAAGGACATCAGAGTGTGGGCCCCCAGGCACCCAGGGAAGAGAGAGTGGGGGCAACAGTGCTGAATGTCACCAAGAGGAGGGGCCGTGGACGGCAGGATAGGGGCCCATGCCCGTCGGGTTCCAGCAGGAGCCCGCTGCCCACGCCAGTCAGGTGAGGTAAGGAGAGCTCAGAAAAGGGGAGGGTTATGAAGGTGCGGGCAGGGTGGGGCGACCCGCAGGGGCAGAGCAGTCTTCCAGGGCAGTAACTGCCAGCAGAGTTACCCCTCCCCAGGCCTGGAGGCGCGAGGGGAGAGGCGAAGTTACTAGTACCTAGAGCCAGAGGGTGGAGCTGGCTGGAGAGTACCCTGAAAGATGCAGGAGATGGTGAGGATGCAAGAGAGAGGATGCAGGAGGGGGGGCGGTCCTCTGTTCAGGGGTGCAGGCAGCCCACAGCAGCCTAGCAAGGAAGAAGCCGGAAAATCCATACCCAAGCTCATTCTCTGCCTGCCTTCCATTTCCTGCTGGTACCTTCCGTGGGCAAACCCAGGTGGAGGCCAGCGGGCCACAGGGCACGCCCTCCGTGTGGCCACAGAGCAGGCAGAGGGTGGGCACCGGAGCACGGTGCACCGGGGGAAGGCAGTGCAGAGAAGCAGGGAGCAGAAGTGGGCTACAGGGAGGAGCCCGGAGCGGAGACGGATTCTCCTACAAAAGGGAGGAGCTGGGGCAGGAGCTGGGGGAGGCTGAGCATTGGAGGCAGGTTTTGGTTTTGTTTTCTAGGAGCCTCATGCTGTGGATCCAGCAGTGCAGGAGGTGGTGAGGATGCAAGAGAGAGTGGGGGAAGCTCAGTGGGTACCATGGCCTGGCGGCGGGAGCTATAGCTTCCACCTCCCGCGTGCGCCAGGGGACAGAGGCTGGAGGGGGGCCAGCTCTCGAGGCCAGAGGTGCAGGCGCGACATCTGGGTCAGATGGGTGGCTTTGCTCAGGTGTGGAGGGCCTTGGACTCTCCCAGGGTTGGGGTTTGGTGGCCCGGTAGGGCAGGAGTGAGGGAGCCGAGGACTTGCACGATGGGACCACGCCTCCAGAGGGGCCACGAGGGATGTGACACGACGGGGCTGATGGATGAGGGGAGAGCGGAGGGGTCAGGGGACAAGGAACCCGGCACAGGATGACCTGAATGAGGGGTGAAGGACGTAGAAGGGCAGTAGATGTTTGAGGCACAGGTTTTCAGAGTCAGAGGGGGCTGGGTGTGGATGGAGTCCGGGTGTGCCACGGGAGGGGTGGTGACCCCGGGGAGGGCTGTGGGAGCCACGAGGTGGAGGATTGAGAGGCCAGGGCGGCGACTGGGGCACCCAGGGGGATGTAGAAACCCGGGGGATGGCCAGCGTGGGGTGGGAAGGAAGACAGAGGCAGGGTGGGGGAAGGCGGGGCTGGAAGGAGGGAGCCTGGCTGGAGGGGAAGCGGGGGGAGCAGTGGAGGGGCCGGTGGAGTGGGGGGGGCACAGCAGGTGGGCTGGGCAGAGAGAAGGGAGCCAGGTCAGCCTCAGCCAGAGGGCAGAGGGGGAGGAGAGCGTGGAACTGGGCGGCCGGCAGCTCCAGGCTCCCTGGGCATCACCAGAGCAGATGGGGAGACTGAGGCCCAGAGGGGCAAGAATGGTACCCACCCCCAGAGCCTGGACCTGCAGGACCAGAAGTGCCTGAGACCTATTTTCTGCCCCCCATAAGGTTGATCCTGCTCATGTGGGGGGGGGGGAGCAGAAGGAGTACTTAGGGGCAGGTGGTCTGCCAAAGGCCCACGGACACCCCAGCCCTGGCTCCGCCCAGCCCGCGGCCAGGGAGGGTGAAGGCCAGGCCAGGCTGCGCACGGCGCGGGGCGGGGGGGGGGCTGGGAAAAGGGGGGCGTGAGTGTGGCCGGGGAGTCAGTGCGGGGCCGAGTGGATGTGCTCCCCGTGTGGGTAATTACGACCGCAGGGGTGACGGGTGCCTGCAGGGAGGAGATGCTCTCGTGTCTCCAGGCAGTGGGGGCGGGGGGCGGGGCGAAGGGGGCCAGCGGGGGCACCTGGGGTGGGCTGCTTTGGGGGCTGCCTGCAGAGGGGGTTAATGGGGTTGCGCGGATCTGGGGGTGCAGGGTGATACGGGGGCGCGTCGGCAGCGTGCACGTGAGCCTGCGTGTGGGAGGAGGGGAGGATGTAGGTGGGTGGGAGATAATTAGCTGGAGCCTGGTCTCCGTGCAGAGCCTGGACGCCAGCCCGCGTCTGGCAGCCTCGTCTCATCCTGCGCCAGCGCCCCCCCCCCAGTCTTACTGTGGCTCCCCATCTGCCCCAGAACCCCCGCCCTGCCCCCAGCTGCCCACCCGGGACG